>NW_010177177.1:25255-111397 GCF_000695765.1 Mesitornis unicolor
GGATCCCGTGTATTTTAAAGCCAAATCTCTGTTGATGACACCAGTTGCACAACCAGGTATCAATTTGCAGGACCATCTGGTCCTTCACAAGCACTTCCCCTTCACCAGGGAGACCAAGAAGATGCCACATGGGCCCCTATGCCCTTTACCCTCATGCCTGCAGCCATGTAGTGATGCCTGACTACCTGTTAATGATATAAGAAAACTATTTCATTGCTGAAATCAGATGCTTATATTTGAAGTATAACTTGAGTTTAAGATTCTCTTAAATACCCAATTATTATAATTTCAAGACTTTAAATAATTTTCTATTTTCTATCCAAATTTGATCAAACATTGAACTTTAGAAAATCAATTACTTAGAAGTAGATACAATGGTAGAAATCCTTTGAACTTAGATCACTACATTCATCTTGCATTACTAGTATTTCTTGATAAATTTCTTCTTGTTGTGAATCATATAGATAAAGATAGTATTTCAACTACACTGTAGACTACAGACTGTAAAAGTCTATGTATATCTATATACCCATAGACTTTTCCAGTGATTTGTCTCTTGATTTTGATGTCATAAAGTAGAGAAAACTGACTGTGCTTTTCATAAGAAATGACCTTTCTGAGGCTGGAATATGTGTTCCTTCAATAATCTAGGAAAAAATTACTGTCGTGGTTAAGACTGTTCAAAAGGAAAACGAAATGTTTCCATTGTAGCTCACATCTTTTGTTGGACCTTGAACCTTAGGTTGCAAGCAATGCAAAGTCATTCTCAAAAAAATCCTAGACTCTTCCCAACTGAACGTTTCATGCTTTCTGTCTAAAAATACATTTTTCAGTGGGAATAATTTATTACAAGTTAATTCTATGATTTCACAACACCTCTGCAGTGCCCTTTAATAGTGCCTTAGCTTCCCATTAACTACAGTAGTGAGTAGGATTTTTTACAGCAGTATTTCTTGGTATTTTAATTCTTTTCTCTAATTACTTCTGCTGGTAAAATGGTCACATTGTCAAGTCTAGCGAAAATTTCACAAACATTCATTGTCTGCACAAACAGAATGAAATCTCAGCTATAAAATGCCAGCTGATTATACAACCTTGAATGAAACATTATGCTTCTTATTTTGTATTAACATTTTCTTTTATGTTCTGTTCCGAAATATGCAGAGCAGCTTTTTTTTTTCCAGTATTTATACAGAATATTTTATATGAATTCCAAGTTATGAAATGAACATTTATCTCTGTAGATCGCAAGTTTAGAAAACCATATGGCAAAAAGTTAGCAAACCGACAAGGGTATCATAGCAGAGAATAAAATACACATTTTTTAATCTTATATGAGTATATGGAAGATATGAGCGATATATGGTACAAGAAATAAAAAGGAGTGATTTTGCATCTACAACCTCATCACTTCATGCAAAAATACATACTGATGCCATTCACTTTTTGCATACATGTAGATCTAAAATGAAACAAAATTGGTGCTTCGTGATCTCCAGAAGAGCAGTAACCAACTGGGCCTATCTCAAACCTGTCTGGATGGAGGCAATCAGAAATTCTTGTGCAGAGAGAGAAAGGATTAGTGAGAGAAACCACCTGCCTGATTGCAAGACTTAGAGAAGCCTATGAAAGTGAGCAGAACAAGTTTGCTTTCGCTTCAGACTGGACTTGGTTCAGGAGTAACTTTTACCTCATCCTTGCTAGCAGGATCCAGTAGCAATTCAGTTTTTAGCTATGTGAATACAATTTAGCTTTAAAGAACTGTTGTATTCCCAAAGTTCAGCAGTAATCATATAATCTTATTTTAGATAAGAGTCTCTGGAGGTAGCTGGTGATAAACTGTAGCTTCCCTTATATGCGCAGGTACCAAGTCCTGGGGCTCGGTCACCTGCCCCTTACCACTCCTCCAGTCTGGAGTCTGCGCCTCCAGCTCCCGTTTAACATTGGGCTGCTTGCCTGGACACAGCTCGTGCTCAGACTTTCCGTGTATGAGGTTACCTCTCCCAGCTTTCAGCTTTATGGCATGGTGATCTAATTAATGTGGATGTCGTCACTTGCAGTAAAATAAGAAGGTAAAAAAGATGCTTAGGCCTGCTTAGTAGTTTCTTCCATTAATCATCCTCTATCTCTGCTATATGTTGTCACTGTGGACTTCAGTCCTTGTTAAGCTCTGGTTATAGTTCTTTTTTCTTATTTTAGGCCTCAGTCATCAAACTCACAATTCTGGTATGAGTAGTAGTTTTAAAGAATTGGTTTCAGTTTTTAAAAGCAGTTTTACAGAGGTATTGCTTTATTTTAATGGCTGTCCTCCTAACAGCCAGCAACCTTGGAAAAAGTTGCCTTTGCCCTCTGTGCTTTAAAAGGAATAATTTTTAATTAGTAGAGTTGCCTATAAATTCTTAATATGCAAGCTTTATGAAAAGCCAACTTAAAATGCTGAGCAGCAGAGAACAGTAGGAAAGACTGGATTGTGCTGCATAAGGAAAAGCAATCAGAAGACCAAGAATTTATTTGGGCATTGAAAGCTCAAATCTCAAGCTGTGACGAAGTTAGGCATTATATGGCCTGTTTGTTCATCTTCTGTACTGTGCTTTTTCAAACACATCTGCAGTTCCCGATTCACTCTGCAATTACTAGAGGCAGCGCAAGATTGCTATAAATAGGCAAAGCAAAAAATGGTTGGGACCTAGCAGCTCCTTTTGAATGAGAAAGCACCAATCCCAAGCTGTAGCTGTAATCTTGGCACTTTTTGTCAGTGTACGTTAAATCCTGCTGCCCAGAAGGAAGAAAGAAACCTACAATCTCCTCATCCATCAGTTTTCAAGTAGGCACCTGTGGCAGGTGTGGTGGCAGGTGTGTGTCTTTAAGACCTCACATGGTCTCCTGTTTGCTTATGTCAGAGAAAAGTGAGCTGAACTTCTGCACCTGGGATCATCGCAACACCCCTGAGCTCTGTCTTACCTGAATAATAGCCATATAGATATTGAAGTAAACCAAGATCACTATACATATATTATATATTTAAAAACTCCATCACTATGCATATGTTATACATTTAGAAACTCTCCACGGTTACTTGTAAGCCCACCCTCCTTCTAACAAACTAATAGACAATTTAATAGAAATGCTAGTTCAGAATAAATGTGTATTTACTAATGCTTGTCTTAATTGTTTGCGTACACATGCAAATCTATCATCTTATGTGACAGACATTACTTTCCTTACTGATGCAATCCCCATAGCTTTGAAACCCCACAGCAAAACAAGAATAAGAACATTTTGGATATATGTTGAGTTATGGAATAAAAATAAAAATCACCAGAGCAGGAAAGTTGTTAAATTCTGAAACAGTTAACAATCCTTCTTTTGTAGTTTGTGTTTGCTTTTAAATGAACTCTGTGGAAAAAAATAATGAAATAACCCTCTGTTTACAGGAATGGGGTGCAGTGTAGGAAGTTCAGTTGGATTGATTTGTTTGGATGGATAGAAAAAAGGGAAATCTGCAAGTTCAGCTGAATTCCTTCTTAATTGAAAGTACAAATCTAACTATAAATGATGAACTATTTACATTGCCATCTCTCTCTCTGTATATATACATATAGTATGCATTTAACAGGTCTTTATATTATATTCACAAAGATGTCTTAAAAAACCACTCACCTTCTGACACAAGAGTTACACAGATGCCTCACACTGAAGGACCTTAATCACGCAAAATACTCCTTTATCTTTAATACAATACACAAAATTCAGTTTTCTTTTTTTAATTTGCCAAATTAAGCATAGTCTCCACTCAGTCAAAACACTGATTTTATCAATTACATATGTATTCCGAAGTTAAAAGTGTTGGGAAGGGATTATTGTGATTGAAGAAAAACTCTTAAAGTATGAACTCTGCTTAAATGTGAGTGCAGAAATAGGCATAAATTTTTCTATTTCATGCAAAAAATGGGTGCTGTTGGAAGAGTTACCTTAAGAATGAACCACACTAAGACAGGAAACATCCAGTAAGCTTTTAACACTCTTTGTATTTTATGAGATTCACTTTGAGAGTGAACCACAAAATATCAGTCTTTTGGGACTTACTCTTTCTCATGTGTTTAGTTTAGCAACAGTTGTGTTTGGAAGCAGAATATATTTCTCTGACTGACAGCTGTAAACGTTTACTTGGAAAGTCATATAAATATGGGTATCTGTATGAAATTGTAGAATAAAAGGAAAACAGAAACTGGGGACCCTTCATTCAGAGCAAGGGAGGAAAGGGGCCAACAGCTCACTCTTCCTGGCACTCTGTAGCTACCTGTCCAGCCCTGGGGGTAAACAGCACGTATGTCTCTTTAACATTATCTGGGTCCTTCCAGAGTACCCTCAAAATTGCAAAAAGTTTCTTTTTGCCTTCTATCCTCAGCTGCACTCAGCCCTCACCAGCTATTGCTGATAATCTGCCTCAAAACTTGTCAAGCAGATGTCAGGAGAAAGCGTATCTCTGTATTATTTGCAAAAGAAGTCTACTTCCAAATAAAATCCAAGACAGCTGTGCCAGAATACCAAAGCAGTTTCCTCAGAGTAGTCTGAGCATCTGAATTGAAATTTGCTGTGATGCATCTGGAGCCCTGCTTTGCTCTTTCCTTTGTTTCTCTCTGTTAGTTGCCATTATCTCAGATCTGGGTGGATCTGAACTGTCAAGGAAATGGGCAGATTGCCCAGCAATTGGGCTCTGTGCAACACTGGGGCACTGAAAAGCCTGCAAATGTCAGAGTCCCTGGGCTGTCTGGCATCCTGACCCTGTGTTACAGGACTCAGCACAGTCCTGCATCTCTGGATAATTTTGATTTTTGTGGACCCATATTTCTGCCCTCATTAACAAGAACTGTCTCCTTGCTATTCACGTGGGATACAACAGTGTTGACACTATTACTCTGTTATATACTGCACTGGAATGCGCAGATGAGATTTTAGGATTTCAAGTATCTCAGAGTATTTGTTCAACAATGCAAACGTTAACAGTCTTTATGAAGTTCTGCCATGGGATCAATTGCAGAATGTCATAGCTGACTCAGAAATGCAGGGTTGTAATGGCATGCTGTATAACAGACAAAATCCTACCCATCAGCTTGTTTGCATATTTAGAGAATACTGTTCCTAAATCCTTTTAATTACAATTGAAATAACAAGGCAGATGGTTAAAGCAGCATTTTCTGTGAAAATAAACTTCAGATTAAATTTAGGACTCAGTAAACTCCAAATGGAATCCTTAAACCCAGAATTGTTAAGTTTAAGGTCAATAAATTTGTGAGGTCTTTAAGGTATGTGTGATCCTTACCTCTGAAAGTCTGAAAAATGCTATGTTACTCAGAGGGTTAGAGGTGTGTTTAGGATTAGCTGTGGAAAACTTTATTGTAAAATAACGAGATGAATGTAGACTGGCACTGCATAAATCCACTGTGCATACATTGAAACCAATCTGCAAATGATCCAATATGGTTGCTGTTTATTTTTGCTGTTGCTGACTGTTCTGTATGTGCCGCTGTGCACTTCAGTGTGATAACCAAAGCCCTCCCAGCAATTGGGCCAACATATGCCAAGTGTGACTGGAGTTTCTCAGCAAGGAACCCCATTCTGAAAGACAGGCATCGTACACGGACATAAATAGAACAGTGTACTCCTGCTAAAAATTATGCCATACAGAATTGTTGAAAATTTCAGTTCAATTCCCTGTAGTCACCACGAGTGTCCACTGTGGTATCTGCTGAGTGTTAAGGCCTGAGCAGTTCTCTTGAAATTGGGCACTCCTTCCTACCTTTCTGCTTTCCTCTCTCCGATGCTGGTGCAGATTGGCCATGATGATCTGGTTTACAGAAGAGACTCAAGTTAAAAGCAGCCTCTTTTCTTTTGAGAGTTCTAACCCTGGTAGTTTCTCAAATGGCCTGAAAACTTGATGGAGGGCAGAGGATAAAGGAAGTGGAAGGACGGAGACAAATTGCCAGTAGTTCAAGAAAGGCTAGAGCACCTCTTCCTGCTGCATAAATAACGTTTTATATTTCATGCAAATGCTCAGGAAGATGCAAGGGCAGCTACTTGTGTTGGATCTTTGCAGGCAAAGGAGGGAGATGGGCACAGAAAATGGTTTTAAGATACCTTAACAAAAGGTATCTGCAAACGCTGGTCATCTCTGAAAGTGCCTGTCCCTCTCCACTGGCTAAAGAAAAATCCTGAGCAATTAATTTAGAATAGACACCTGTTTTATAGATATCTGAAGTACATGAGAGAATCTCCCTACAGGGCTGTAGTGTTTAAAGTGGTGCTTTGATTTCTCTCTACTATATGCTCACAGAATTAATCTGTGAGCATTTATGTAGGGGTTAAGGACTTGTCCGATTTCTTTTCTTGCTGTTTGGGTCACAGTCAGTAGTCATGCTTTAAGTCATCCTCTTTGTTGATTTGTAGAACAAGTTGCAGATTTCAGAAAGTCTTTCTATTTAACATTTCATGTGTATTTTCTGTGTTAATCTATTACTGCATTTTGTTTTTTGAAATCTTGATAATTTGTTTTGTGAATGGCTGTTGCAAGGACAAAAAAGAGGAAAAGTAGCTTAAAAACAGACCTTTGTGCTGCTTTTAAGCCAGTGTAGTTTATTTATGGAGTTTCCTGCCCACAAAACTTGATAAACTGCCTCATTCCTTGGGTAATATGCAGTTCCATTATACAAATGGTACATTACATAAGTGGTACCCAGCGAGCTCAAGCATGACTTGTACTTTCTCATGTCCAAATTCTGAGGAGTGAGGTTCATCACCTAAACAGCATTTATTTTGCATCAATAGTTTCATACTGCTTTTGTGCAACCAGATTTTCAGGCTCTGGTCGTACTCTCTGGATGGATGTCCCACCTGTGAGATGTTAATGCTCAGCGTCTGTTATATGTACCATGGCTGATGACTTTTCTTGAAAGAGTCCAGCACAAAGCCACAAAGATGATTGAGGGAGTGGAGCAATTCCCTTATGAGGAGCAGCTGAGGGAGCTGGGTCTCTTTAGCTTGGAAAAGAGGAGACTGAGGGGTGACCTCATTAATATTTATAAATTTGTAAAGAGTGAGTGTCAGGAGAAAGGAGCCAGGCTCTTCTCAGTGACAGCCAATGACAGGACAAGGGGAAATGGGTGCAAGCTGGAGCATAGGAGGTTCAATCTGAACATGAGGAAAAATTTTTTTACTGTGAGGGTGACAGAGCACTGAACAGGTTGCCCAGAGAGGCTGTGGAGTCTCCTTCTCTGGAGACATTCAAAACCTGCCTGGACACGTTCCTCTGCGACCTAGTCTAGGTGATCCTGCTCTGGCAAGGGGGTTGGACTGGATGATCTTTCGAGGTCCCTTCCAACTCCTAATATTCTGTTATTCTGTGATTCTTAGCCCTGAAGTCCTCACCATGCTTGCTTTGGGCAAAGCCCATGTCTCAGTTATCTACAGCTGAGCTTTCCTGGTCTCTGTAACCAATGCAGAGAAATGGACACTCCTGGCTGTGATTCATATCAGCCCAGACCAGTTACTTGAAACAGGTCAAACAAATTTTTGCCTCCACCTTCCTTCTGGGGAGCATAAATTTATCTCTTTCTTCTCTTTCCATAAAGGGAAATAGGAGTTACCTCCTGGTGACCCTCCATTAATGAGCTCCCCCAGACACAACTTCATTTCAGGACTATACATAGAAAGATCTGTATAAATTCATTTAAACTGACTCTCAGCACAGGGCTTGTTGTCTACAGGTTACAACATGAAGGTTTTCTCTTTCATAAGCCATATCATAAAATGAATTTTGTGCGCTGCCAAAGCTACTCATCACACACCAGCAGTATCAGATCCTGTGAGCTTCTTTAAGAAACTCTGGGGAGATTAACTCCACACCATCTTCAACTGATGTCTCCAGCCATGGACATCAGAGAAGTAATGTGGGTCCTTATTGCAGGCAGCAGGATGAATAGGTTGGACTACAAACCCAGGACCCTTTTTGCTGTTCCTGCTGGCAAGCATCTGCTCTGATAAAGCAGAGAACAACAAATCATTGTAACAGTTGCCAGAAAGGTGGAAATAAACATTATTCCTCAGACTGTTGGCTGAATTAGGAAATGAAAAACTTCTTCAGCCACTTTTGGGTCCTGAAAACAACTGAAAATATCCTTTTATAAGTCAGTCTCATAAGTGTTCTGAAAATTTATCATCAGAAACAATTGAAAAATATGGGAAAATATTTAATTGACCTATAATCTTACAAAATTGAACTGAGTTGATTTTACAGGTGTTATTTTAACCATTTTTGGAAAATTTACAAGTGTTGTTTTAGAATTTTTTTGTTTAGCTTCTCTCAAGAATAATTGTTTCTAATTAAAATTATCAAATATATATTCACATTTTGATTTTTTGTCATATTTTATAGGAAAGTTTCAGTCTTTAAAATGCTGCAATCACTTTTCACAAAAGAATCGTAAAAAATAATAAAAATGCAGAGCCTGCTTCGAGTTATGCACACTGACTGTTGTGTGATATCACCAGAAACACTGACAGGGCACTGACTGTGCCCTGTTGCTATTCTGTATTTAAAGAGGAGCAACAAATAGAAGAAGTTGCTATATTTTAAATTATGTGTGGTTATGGGTGCTGTATGAAGACTTCCTGTTATTGCCACTAGATAGCAGTGTATGTCTTCTGAGTTTAGAAGACTTATTTCTTAGGCAGCTAACCTACAGATCTCACTTCTTACGTATTCGTGTTTATTTAAATTCTTCCTTAAGGGTGATGCAGGATTTGTGGAAAGAGCTATAGAGTAGCATATGCTAAATATATAAAGTAATATTAGCTGCTATTAGCTGTTTTTTTGTTGAAAACAATGAGCTGCAACACAGAAAGGATGAAAAAGGTGTAGATCCTGTGATAGTCCACTTCTGCAGACTCACAGAAAATCCGTTAGTTAAAATGGAGTTTCTCTGATTTATATTAATATAGTAGGAGGAAAATGTGTCCCACAGTCTGTGAATTCCTGAGCCTCCTAAGAAGGGAAAGGGAAAATTAGTATACTTATCACAGGTTGAAGGGAAAGCAAGGCCTTCTACACTCGCCTGCTGTATTTATTGCTATATTCCTTTGAAAAAGATACTGCTTCAGTCAGCACTGTGATAGTCAAAAAACATAAAAACAGCATACTGCTTAAAAATGAGTCCCTGTCAGTCCATTACAACATGTTGAATAACCTGATTTAATTGACTTCAGCAGTTCACTCTCTCTGTTCTTAGAAGTATTCTGAAGTAAACCTTTCCCTGTTTAATGCATATGGATGTTAAAAATGCAGTCAGCTAAGAGGTGACTTGGGTCTGCTTTCCCACTGCCCATCTCTGCTGAAATAAAGCTGAAGTGCTTGTTAATGCAAAATTAAGAGGCTCTGCCTTCCAGAACTTCACTCAAACAAGTTATCACTCTGATGTGAAGTGGGCTGTGATTCAAAGATTGCACATTTCTGATGAGCACCATTAAAAAAATAAAACCACAGAAAAAATTAATGTCAACATCGTTACAAGGAGACATTGCAGAACAGATGGGTAAGCTTCTGGCAGGAGAACTTCGGAAACTAGCATCAGTGACTTGGCTGCAGGGAGGAAGAGAGAGGGAGAAAGAAGGATAAAGGAGAAGAAAATAAGATAAACAGATGCCCAAACTTCAGCAGAATCTTAACCAATTCAAAGCAGAAAAAAAGCCCTGCCATCTTTATTACTTCAGAGAAAACACTTGGAGTTTACTATTAGGTGCCTACCTTTTTTGGTGTACTCAGGAGTTCAAAGGACTTGAATAAATTTAAATACTTGAATATGAGGGTAAATATGAATATTTGTGGATTTTTCATCTTGTGTTTATTGGTTTTTGGTTTTGGTTTGAGTGGGCCAACATGATGTTCTTTGGGGAGCATAAGCCTGAAGCCAAGGCACGGCTCTCTCTCAGGATTGACTGGGTCTGATGTAAGGATATTGTTTTTAAATAGAGAGATCAAAAAATATACAATGAAAAGCTTTTCAACACTAGAGAGAAACTGAGCAGAAGAACCAGTGCTGCCACTGGTCTTGTCCTTCCTGGGATAAATGGCATCCTGCAAAGGCCTTTTCCTTCTGTGGTCCTGAGCTTTCTGAGGATTCTTCTGGGACAAGCCATTTATTCCACTCCAGGGATGTTCTGCAGCTCTTCTTTGCCATTGGCTATATAAATGCTGGATTCCCCTACCCAGCCATTCATGGGATCTACTGGAGGAGGTACCTGGGAGCAGAACCCGCAGCCACCACTATGGATGGAAACCTTCCCCCTTGAGCAGGGAAACCACCAGTAGTGGTTGAAATCCATATTCCTAAATGTGATGTTGGCTAAGGCGCTGTGCAGTACAAATGTGAGCTTCTGCTTTGTGTCCAGGCCCCCCTAAGTTCTCATTGTTTCAGAATAAGAGGAGTCCACTGCAGTCAGATTTTCATTTTTGTCTGATGATGACCTAGTGCTGTTGGAATGAGGCTGATATAAGTCAAATGAGAAGCAGAAATACAACTTCCACTGCTGACTGCAGTGCTTCTATCCACATCTTAATCATATGCGCTCTGAAATGTTTCTCATAATTTCCCTTGTGGCCAGCCTCTTTTGAAGTTTTAATATGTGACCTGTTGCCATCTACTCAAATAGCTCTTTTTTTTCCGTTTTCTCTTATTCTGTGCTCTTTGGAGCATTATATTTCTTAGCTCTGGTCCTTTTAATCTCTTGATATATTAATGAAAAGTATTCTCATAAATCTGTTCTTTCATCATACCTATGTTATGCAATGAACCTATATAGTTTATCTAGGTCAGATAATCTACTTAAATAGCATTGAAATAAATGAACAGATAAATGTGGACTTGAGTCAGGTCATTTGTTTCATCTCAGAATGCTACATACTAGGCTGTATTGTAACTAGAGATGATGATTTTTCAGTCAAAATGACTGAAAATTATGTCAATGACAATTGCTTTAATTTTTCAAGTATTTTGATTTTTTAGAGTTATTTTCTTCTGGTTTTTTGTTGGTTTTGTTCTTTTTTGTTTATTTCTTTCTGAAATCAGAAATTTCACGGTCGTTTCTGAGAATTCAGGCTTTCTGAAGAGTATGTATGGAGCAGCACTGAGCCATTTTTTTTCTGTACACCTGAAATTGAGCAGAGATTCACACTAGCCATTTACCTGAGGGAGAACAGAAAAGCACTAAAGTCACTTCAAAAAGAGAGGGAAGAGAGGGAGAAAGGATAGAACATTATATTTACATTGCTGTGAAACTGGAGATGAGGACTGACAATACTGTCTTGATTCCATTTAGAAATCATCACCTTAATAAGCTTTTTTTTCTATCAACCAACAGATCTTTAACATAGCAACAACAGCCCAGAGGTACTGGGAAAAAGAAGGTCAATGTTTGCCTTCTTATTCCGGTCTGAATATATTAATGGCATTATTTTATAGACCTTCTTGACTAAATAGGCAGTCAAGTGGCCTCTGGATATGAAAATGGTAAAATGAAATCTAGGAAGGCTCCATACAGACTGGAAATCTCTGCAGCTTCCAGTCTGCCCCATAAACTCAGTCTGAAACTGCCTTCTACTTACAAGCAGTTAAACAGATCTGTAAAAGAGAACAGCTATAGGTGTCTACCTGGTATTGCTGAAAAGATACTTTCAGGGAAACCTGGAAGTTTATAATTTCAGGGCAAATCTTAGCCACTGAAGTTCAGGGATTGCTTATGTTGACACTGATGATAAGAAATTAAATTGTATATAAACTCAATTTAAAATATATTAATGAGATTTGGAAGACATTAGGAACATTACATAATCCACAGATTGCTATGTTTTCATCCATCTCCTTGACCAAATTTTCCTAGAACCCTCCCTTGGCCTGCTTGTGATGGAGCTACCGAGAACTGGTGTCTCTGTGGGCTTTTTCCTGAGCACTGCTAAAATGTGTGGGCCTGTGGGCATTGCAGTAGCAGCTTGATTTGGGTAAGGAACAAGGGATGCTCACCTTCTGCCTGCCTTTAACACCACCTTTTGCACCACTCAGGTTCACCTGTTGTGGCGGCATGGCCAGATAGATGCCTCTGCTCAGAGATGTTTTCAAGGTCAGTGCACCAGTCCTTGCTCATACAGACACATCTGATGTTTTGACAGTGGTGCTTTAGGCATCCCTAAGCCATAGCCAGCTCTAAAAGAGGCAAAGGAAATTTCCCTTTCTGGAATTGGTATTTTCTTGGGAAAGCAGCACAAGTCTGGTTCGAGTCAGAGCTTTAGGATGTTTCTAGTCTTGCAAAAGAGCCTGCTATAAAAGTCAGACCCCGAAACAGTTTGTTAGGAACAGATGGGTACATCTGGCTGTGCTCTGTGAACCCAGGAGGGAAATGGGGCAGGAAGATTGGTAGGGAACAAGAAGTTACGCTTCATATTTCCTCATGCTCTTTTCTTCCTGGGAAAGGATCTGAATTGGTACTGCTATGATAATAAAATTAATTTGCATCATCTGAACTTTCTCCAGTTTTTTAATAGATTACTCAATAAAAGAACGAATCTGACCATGGTGTGAGGTACTTAATGAGCCAGTAATTAACTGATATCCAAGCAAGTAGAAGCTGGAACACATGAGAATACTGAAATAAAAACACTCACAAAAGGAGGAGATAATTTTCATTTTCAGGCTTGGAATATATGTTTCTTTTATTTCTTCAAAGCAATTCACAAATTTTATCTTTGGAAACATTACCTTTTTGGAAGTTTTTCAGGTTTTTTTCTTTCTTGTCTTCCTCTCTTCTCTCTTGACCTTCTCTACTGTCCCCCTAGAGAGGGAAGTAGGTGGGAGGGAGAGAGAAAGGACACGAAGGGTAAGAAATAAACAATTATTATTCATTCTTCCATTTCATCAAAATAGTAAATGCTTTTTCTTTTCTCTAAGGCTATGATTTTTTTCACAGGTTTGTAGTATAAAGAGCCCAAACTAAGCATTTAATGAATCTGCCTGGAATCTTCTTCTGCTATAAGACTTTTTTTTGTCCTTTTTATTACATGTCAGCTTTATAAATATAGTGTTTATATCTTCAGCACAATGTTATTAAATAGTCATGTCTTATTGGCTGTTATGAATTTCTGTGTGAAAAGCAAATGAGGCTGGAATATTAAGTCTAATAACACTATTTATCACTGATCTGGATAAACCATTCTGATAAAAATTTTAGTCACTTTAATTCATTAAAGACTAAGATAACCACTTCATTATAATGAATTAAAAAATAAATCAAACCTTTGCTTTCTTTAAAAAAATACTCAGTATTTTATCTTTTCACCACATCATTAATGGTTTCAGTTTATATCTTTAAGCAGCAAGTTAGTATTGACTGGCTGACAATGCAAGAGATTGTAACAGTATTTTATGTTTTTTTCTAAAACTGTTGGAGAAAGTCTGATAAAACTTTTTCATAAAATAATTGCTTGCTCAAAACAGAATTTGTAAGTTCTTACATTCCAGTTTCAGCATAAAAGGTTTTCTTCTCCAAAACCAAAATGTCACTCCAAAGAAGGCTAGAAGGAGAAGAAAAGTAAGCAAGAGTAAAAAAGCTAAAGCTAGCCAGGGAGGTGGTGCACACAAAAGCAAGTGAAGATGCAAGGGGGATGCAGCTCTGGATTCGGACACATAGCACCAAGTGGGTACTTGCAGCTACCCATGTGTGAGCAGGGCAGGGGCAACCTTGACCATCCAGCAGAAGCTGGCATGCTATTCAGCTTGCCCTGAAGTTGACATCAGGGACTCAGTTCAGTTGCCCAAATGTACGTGTCTAGTACCACAGGGGGCAGCCCTGGGTGTGAGAATACTTGAGATATATGGAACCCAGTCAAAACCATCCATTTTAACAGCTGAATGTCTTGAGAAGGGAAGGTGTTATGCTACCTATGTGGAGAAGTACGGTGAGGCTCAGAGCAATGGAACCGTAAGAGCTCTTGATTTCATATAAGGACATAAGCGCTCTTGCCACACCATAAAATATGTTCTGGTACTCCATCAGCCAGATCATTCACATTTGCAAGTTGTCTCCCAAATTGTTGTCTCTCAAGTTTTTAAAAAATGAACCTAAACCACTATAGAAAAGAGGTAGCAAATGGCTTTGCTTCATTACACTGATGGCAGAATAAGGAAGAAACAGCCTTTGTATAATTAAGAATCTACAAATAAAAAAACTCAGGTCAGTGCTGCTTTATGATTACATCTAGAGGAGGCTGCTGAGGTCATTGATTTTATTTTTAGCTACTAACACATTTGTTTCAACTACAGAAGCTGCTCCTCAAAAGAACTCTGAGAACAAACATTCTTATTCATTGCATTCTTTTAAAAAATAAAACTAGAAAGCCTTGAAGATTAAGCTACTTATCAACACTTCCAGGGATATGTTCTCCCTTTTTTCATGGCCTGTCTAGCTCGAGCCTCAAAATCAATTAACTAAAAGGTCTTCATCACCTCTGGAATTCCACTCATTCACATCGGTAATTACAGAAGGGCTCCATGAAGCAATGGTTTCTCAAAGAGTTAATTGAAATGCAGAAACAGCTTAATACTGATTCAGCAGACTTAGCTTCAAAGGAATTTACCATTTGGTTCTTTATTTGTCTATTTAAATTAATCATGTTGCGTAAAGGCAAGGGAAATGAAGTGTCGGAGGACTCAAAGTCGTTTCAACGTGAATGTTAAGATACATTAGTCCTGTGAGATACAAATTCTGAATTTATATTTTATTTTTATTTATTTTATAAAATATTTATTTCATTTCTCTTTCCTGGAAAAAGCAGGATTTGCCTCACTAAATCTCTGAACTGCACACCACATCCATGTTTTTAATCTTAGATATACTAATATAAGAAAACACTCCAAGGGCCTGGTTCAAGTTTTACAAAGGTCACACAAAGCTTAGCAGATCTGTGGTGCAGTTACTCTCTAGATGGAGTAGGCTGACCAGCAATCCCAGCATGATTCCCCATTCAAATATGTACCTACCACTACTTCAGATGTTCTGTTGTTTGTCAGCAATTGATCTCGACACCCACAAAATGAATCTGAGTAACACCTGCACTGTGCACTTGTATTTTGATTCCCAGACATGCAAAGACATCAAGGAATTTAAGGGATGCCACCAGGTTTATGTCCCTGCATGCTGTCTCCATTCTCCATCTGAATTCACTCCATTCCTGAGTGAATGATAGGAAGGTGAGGCTACGCAGAGACCTTACCCAGCCTCCCAGCTCTTCCTGACAAGGCAAGTAAAATATCAAAGCCAGGAATTCCTGGGCAGCCTCCTCCAAGATGGGCTTGGCTTCTAGCACTCACCAGCAGCCAAGGCATATGTGATTGACCAATAGCCTTTCAGGGCAGGGATGGACTAATGACCATCACTACCTCGGTGCTTCTCCTCCTGCTGAGAAAGGAGAACACTTCATCTACTTGTGATATCCAGAAAAGACCTGTGTAAACTTGCTCTCACAGACATGGTTCCTCTGGTGTAGTGCCATTTACATCAGTATCCAGAAGCCACTCAGGGAGCTCAGCACCAAAGGACACACACCAAGAAACAATGACTTCCTGCAGTGGCCAGGCCCCAAACTCTGCAGAGACCTCTGCCAGGTTCTCACAGCCTCTCCATGGTGCTCGCCAGTGGTTGCATTCTGGCTTCAGCTGTCTCTCTGCTGTGATCAGCAGAGTTGATGAATCCTCCATGAGAGCCTCCACAGCTTTCTGTCTACCTAGAGCATCCTGGCTTACTCCAGGCAGCAGAAATAGGCTTGACAAGTGACACAGTTGCTGGACAGAGAGGGTGGACTTCAGAAAAGGGCAGCTGCAGCTACAAGACTTGTCTCCCTCCAACTCTTAATGATTTCTGATCACCAGTAATGCCTCATGCTATGGATTGCTTCACTCACTTCACCCCATATCTCCTGCATCTCAGTGGCTGTTTGCCCAGGTCTGGCTGTCAGTATATCCCTCTGTCTGCCGGAATCAGTTTATTTATTTGGGCTGCTCCAGAGGGTCTACTACTGGGAAAGATCCTCATGCTACTTATGCTACACCATCATCTACAAAAAAACCTCTCTTCTACTGTGTCTGCATGATACTGTCTGAGCAACGAGAGATTGTTGTCAGTCAGTCAGTAAGGGACATCTCAACCACATGTAGACATCTATCACATATCTGTGTTCAGGACATGTCATCTAACGTGCGCTGTGAGTCACTTGCTTCCTTCTTGCCATAGCTTTATAGGTTGATGGTCAACTGTGCTCTCTCTGGTATGTGGGACCACGCCTGCAGTAGGAAGGAAGGAGAGAGAGGACAGCTTCTGGCCAGCACCATCATGATGCTGAAAATCTGTAGTTGCATATCAGGAGAGCGTGGCAGCAACATGAGTTGGGCAGAAAAGCAATGTGGTGGGTTCTTGCTTGCCCTCTGAGCTTTCACAACCCTCCAGTCCCTCCCCACAGCTGACTTCCTGCTGGTGATAGCTCATGGTGGAAGAGGAGAAATAGAGGTGGGACTAAAAGGCCCTGGGGAGGTCAAATAAACCCAACCTTTCTCACCCCTCACTCCAAGAAAAGACAGAAGACATATGTCTCATTCCTAACTGTGCCCTGTCCTGTGGGAGGACAAGAGCATCATGTCAGCCACGGTGCTTGGCAGATAGCTGCATGCAGCAGCTTGTGAGGTGGGCTGTGCCTTGGACCTCATTTCTAATTGGCAGCGGGGTACTAGAAGTGCATGTGGCGGTGTTGTGCTCCCCCAAAATGGCATTCCCCTGATGGCAGTGTCTGAATTCCCTCCTGTGAAGGTTTCCCTGTCAGTGAACAAATCCATCAGTATTGGCTCTGATTCCTTCCTCATGTGCAGCTGAGCTGTGTGTCCTCTTCAGACCCCCCTGCCCAGAGCACTGGCCAGCACAGTGCCCAACAGGACCTGCTGCATTCTCCCGAGGAGGTGCTTTCCCTTTCCCCAGGTGTGGGTGTCTGGGGATCAGTGAGTCACTTGAAGAGCAGCTCTACATAACCCTATCGACCTCCCTGGCTCTCAAGTGCAATACGTGCTTGTTGCACTGCTGGGAAAGACTTTGGCATTATCCTATCGCTTATCCTCTGAAATGACTGAGAGAATTTAGTAGCTGTGCATGCCTCCTGTCCTTTCTCTCCTCTAGTCTACTCCATCCTGTAGCACACCACTGTGTCTTGCCACCAGAAGCACGAACCACCCTGGCAGCCATGACCAGAAGCTGTGTTGTCCCATGCAGAAATGTGTAAACCGACTTCCTCGGGCTGATGGTGGGAGCTGGGGCCCCATATTAGAAGGATTAGAAATATTAGTAGGATGTCTTTGATATGATGGGATGGGAAGAGGTTCTACCTCATCTTGCAGAAGTTGGTAGAAGCTGCTCCAGCTAAACACAGTGTTTTTATGTTGTGCTGGGGACTTCTCCAAAATGATTCTCTGTCCCCCAGTAAAGGGTGAGACGTGGAAGACTCACAGGGAAAGAAAAGGCAGCACTTCCTCACTTTCCTATGAATTAAATTTAACTTTTTCCTATAGAAACCCTCAAGATTGGTAGTTTCTTATCTTTCTCACATCTTAGATATGCAGTCTTCTCATTACAACTTTTAGGATGAGCAGAAATCTGTTATTAGATAATTAAGTTGGAGTGAGTGCAAAGTCTGCTGCACCCTTAACATTCTTTGAAAGAAGGGTCAGTTCGTAGCACCATTTCCCTAGTCATCATTTTTGTCCTTATGTTTTCTGTAAATACAGGTTTAATTACTAGCTCATTATTATTAATCACTGTCATTGCAGGATAATTCTGTTCTGAAAAAAAGCTATGGTAAAATGGATCCTCTTCACAACAGCACTGCATTCTGAGAGTTTTCACAGCAGTACCACAATGATTAAGACTTGGATTTTCAAAGTAGCTCCAACCCTCTATTGAATTTAAGTGAGATACAAGAACCAAATCCCCTTAGGATCCTTTGAAGATCTCAGCTGGAAATTATTTTTCAATGCTTTTTAATTTATTTTTCTATCTAAAACAGAACCATCATGCTAAGACCAACTGTTCTTGCCTGTTCTCTCTGAGATTTAGCATTAGCAGACCTACTTTGGACTGGTGACAATTGTGCTGTTCTGAAAACCTGGTGGGAACCATGAAAGTGTGGAGATGCATTTTCAGGTGTGATGGGAAGAGGTAGGGCTGATAGCAGCCCCTGAGCTCTCTGTGTCTGCTGAAGAAGCCCTTTTGCATTTTGTAGTATATGAATAGGAATTGATGCCAGTTGGCTCTCGGGACGTTGCTTACTGCAAAACTGACTGTAAAAGACCAGACCATGATCCCTGCCTCTGTTTCATCAGGGTTCATTGCTTTATTAAGGTGTAAAATGCAGCACAGAAGAATTCAGACACTGTTGAAAATTCGTGAGAAAGTCAGGATATTGGGAGGCATTACTTAATGACGGACACATTTATTGCAGTTATCTCAAGCATGCAGTGCTAACTGAAAGTATGTCATAACCTGTTCCTAAGAAATATGGATCTCTGAAAGGCCTGATGGCTACAGCCTCCCTCATGGTTAGTGCTACAAAGGAGACATCTCACCCCAGGCATGAGTGCCATCTCTCCTGTGCTTGAGTATCTGCACTGTTTCAGCCTCAATTCCCAGTCTCCAGTTTACAGATAATTCTAGAGACTTCTTGCCAGAATAAAAAACATGCCTCAGGTTGTTTTCCTAACTGAGAAGGCTATGGATGCATTTATCAATGGACATGTACCTGTCTGCTTGAGCATGCAGATACCCCCCAACACCATGCACTCATATCCCTCTTCTAAGTAATCTGCAGTGGTTTTCCCCTGCTTGATTGTTTTCTGGTTTAAGTGTACAACTGCTTTTCTTGCAGCTTAAATGTCACCTATCATGAGCACTTTAGGACTGAAGTGTGTGTATAAATACAATTTTATGTTCAGCAAGTCATTAAACATCAGTAATTTTAGGAGGTGTAGAAAATCCCAAAAGGCATAATTCCTCCCCTTTTTTTTTCCCTTTTCTTCTCGTAGAAGAAAACTGTTCTAGGACAGTGCTGGGGTAATGGAAAAGAAGGATGGCAAAACAGACATCAGGACCCCAAAACCTCCAGTACTGGAGTGCAGAGAGCCTGACATGACACTGCACCCTACCATAGGGTCACAGCCTTGCTCTGGGTCCCTGCCCAGGGCCTGAACCTGCCAACACCAGCTTGGCCTGGCTCTGTTTTTTCCCCATCAACCACAGCTCTGTGAGGTGGAGCAGGACAATAGCAGTGCTGGGCATCCAAAGCTGATGAAGCCATTGTGAAGGAAAGGAGTGAAAAGAACAGCCAGTTCTAAGGACCTCAGCATTTTTCCATAGTTAGGCATTCCCAGAGAGCTTAACTTCTGTGTTGGACTTCATAAATTATTCCAGAAGGTCACAGATACTTTCTTGGCTTGTTAAGTATTATCTTTTACCTGGTTTATTTTTTTCTGAGTGTTTTTGGTCCCACAGGCTGAGATTAGACTATGACTTTAGGTCATATAGGAAAAAAAAAGGGCCACAGCACAGAGTCTTGGAGTTGTTGTGCAGTTCTACCCAAATGCACAATCATGGCAGAGCAGGCGCAGTCCTTGGCTTCCTAAGACAGGACATAGCAATTGTGAGAAATTGTCAGAGTGATTTTTCATAGCACAAATGACCTTTGCTCAAAAACTAAGCAGATGGAAAAGTGACTAAGGCATACCTAGCACATTGCCTCAATGTTGTGAATAAGTTACATGTACTGTAGCTCTATTAGCAAAGATTAACATCAGCAGCATTCCTCTGTTCCTGCATGTGTGGTGGGGAGGTGGACAGTTTTGGCTGTATTAGATTGTCAGATAAAATAGTTATTATATTGTATGGGACATCTGCCTTTGCACTAAACTCTGTTATATGTGCCTCGAAAGATGAGACAGACAAATTATCCTACTTAGCTGTATACAACAGCTTGAGGCAACTAAGAGGGGAGTTCTACCTAAAATGTGTAATTGCTGGAGGGATGTTTGTGGTTGATGTAATTTTAAGCATCCTGTTTTATACTTCTCAGAAAGAAGCACCTACCCTGTTCCCAGCCCCCAGTATCAGTGCTGGCACCTCAACCCTCCTTCTTGCCATGAGAACAGTCAGCTGTGTTATGTTTCCACATGGAAACAAGGCTGGTCTGAACTGGGTTTCCCAACTATTGCTATGAGTAATATATTTTACTAATGCAACACCTTGGGCTATGCCAGGTAGATGTAACTGCTTTGTCTTAACCCAGTAGACATCCCTTGGTATGGCAGAGCGGACTCTTCACAGGATTGCATGGAGCTTAGCTGCCTCCTGAGCTTGTCTGTGGCTTATGACAGAGTTTGCAAGCAGTGGGTTCCCACTGAGCAGGGTAAAGCGTGGCCACACAACCATGTGCTTGGGCCACGCCGTCCCTGGTGCTGCCGAGGAAGGGAGCAGGGACAGCCTCAGGACCCAGCCAGTGGCTCACAAGGGGCTGTAGTATCTCATAACCCCTCTCTGAAGCTGTCTGACCTACTCCTGGAAATGACAGTTTAACTATGATACCTACACTTGCCTTCTGGCATGCAGCTGTATCCAGGTGCGTCTGAGGCAGACATCACCATGCTCCATCCTGCTTCTTCCCACAGAGAGGAAATCTGGTGCATAGGCTGGAGGGAGCTTTGCTTGACACCACAGCAGCTATCTGCCTAACCATTTTGACATAGCCTATATCTATAAATCTCTTGATCCATTAAAGCTGTTTTTGTCAGGTCAAAATATGTTTATTTTCCTTTCAAAAGAAGTTTAACTCACTTAAAAGCAGCCCACAGAGCTTTTTTCTCACTTTTTCCTGGTACTCAAAGTGCTGTTCCTCCAAGGGAAAAAACAGTGAAATAGTTTCTGGCTATTAGAGTAACTTAGAAGAAAGGGGAAAAAATGAGTAAGAGTGAGTTGTCAGTAAGGTGACCCTATCATCTCAATACCTGTGTTATGAAGCTAAGGCACAGAGAAGTAGTTTTCTTTTGGTGCAGGGAATAGATCGGGTCTGAGGACAGGGTCTGCTGGCTCTTTGCTGGCCTCTTTTGGGAATCAAACTATGAGGAAAAAATCTGTCCTCTTCTCTCTATCTGTCAACACTCTTGCCCTCTGCAGTAGGGTATTTTTGACATCACTGTGGTGAATTTCTTTTCGGAAACAATTTCAGAGGCAGGAGGTCACCTTTGTGTGCCTCCTGCAGCACATCCAAGGCTCCTTCCTACACCCCTGCCCAGCAGTGGTCCCTCAGGAGCTGCCCATCTCTTGCTTTCTGCTGACATCTGAAAGATACTAAACACATTGGACTGTCAAGGACTAAATAAAAGAATTTTCCAGCTCCAATCAAGTTATTGAAAAGCAGTTTTCTAGCTGTAGCTGTCTTGGGTTCTGCGTATGTGTCACATTAGAATACAGTCTTTTGTAGTGTTAATAGGTACACTTTGGAGATAGCTGCTCACAACAAATAAATGAGACATTTCAAGACAGAATTCTTACCAACTAATTAAATTACCTGCCTAGCTTGCCAGGATTAATCATTCCTCTTCCAATAGTTCTGTGCAAACAGCCAGATTTTCATGTAAATTAAGTGATGTTTGAGACGGTTCATGAATGCCTTTGAATCTCTGATGATTCTAACACTTAATACTGGAAAAAAGATAAAATTAGTAGAAATCATTCTTGATTACTGCTTCTACAGATTCTCAATACTTTGCCAGTGTCTCTAACCATACATTACACCAAAGTACTAGCCTGCTCCCCCATAAAAAAGACATGTTGTAAAGTCTTACTTGCAACATTTAATAGTCAAGTATGAAAGTATCTCTAGCTGTCACAGGTATAGGTTTTGGATACTTCAACAGGTTTTTTGTTGGAGGACTGTATTTTTCCGAAAGATTACAACCTTTATTATTATCCTTTAATATTATTATTATTGTGTCATTAAACCTGTTAGTTTTCTTTTCCAACCCATAGATTTCCCTTTCTCTTCCCTTTCTGGGGAGGGGAGAGGGGTTAATAGAGAGTGTCTGTCCATCAATTAGTGGCTTGCCCAGCTCTAAACCACGACATAATGACTGAAAAAGAAAAAAAATACATTTTATAGATATGTTTTAGACCTAAACATCAGAAGGCCTAAACAACACTTTTCCTCTAAAAAATGGGTCTGATATTTTTTTATTCTGATCCACTCACTGTTTTTAGGGGTGACCACTCTTCCAGCAGAAGAAGAGGTTTTAAGGTTCTGTATCGACTAAGATACTAGGATAGAAATGAAGAAAATGGAGTTATTTCTCCAGTTGTCTTTCCAATCCAGCTGCATGAGCCACTTTGTCCTTCAATACCCCAGCTTCCTCTCACTGTCTCTGCTGTGCCATCAGTTGTAAGCTTCATCCACAGCAAATGCTCTTTTACTTGTATGAGCAATGGGATACCAATAAGAATGCAGTAAAATAAGATTATCTTGATTTACTGCATTGAGCCAAACTGTAAAATTCAAATAAATTTCAACCAATTGAAATGTTAAAAATTGTATTCTGGAGGAGACACATGCCTATTTCTGGATGAATAAAGCTTAATTAAATATCAAACAAATGCTTTCATTTTCAAGCATTTGACAAAAGTGCCCAGAAACTTGAAAAAAAGAAGTTACTTTCAAAAACCAGATCAGGAGGTATTTGTGGTGTCTCCTTTTAGTCTGGAGCCTCATGTTTCCAAAGGATTCAGAAAACCAAGTTCAAACTCCTCTGCTTTCTTTCAGGTAAGGAGTAATTCCCTGCCCCACAGCCAATGCACTAAATAGCAAAAATAGGGATTCAGCATGGGTGGGTTTTTCCAGCTTTTCTAATTAAGTACTTCCTGTTTATATGAAAATACTTAAATTTCAGTAAGAGAAAAGTCAGACTCCCGGTTTTTAGCAGCCCAGTAATTATGTGACACTACAGGCAGATGGAAGAACTGGATTAAAAATTGTGATTGTTACTTTTTAAATGAAATTTGTTTTTTTTTTATACTTGTGGGATCAAATTTTAAATTGTAGGGTGTGATGTTTGTTTCCTGAGCTAGGGCACTATGTGGGGGAATTACATGAGTAATTTTGCTAGATGTGAAAAAACTAGGCAAGTGAGAGTCATCAATGTCTTTACATGGCTTATTTTTTAACTAATTTTTCATGTGCATGAACAATCCATAGGGGAGGAATTTATTATAGTTTCTGTTTTTAAATTTCCTAAAGATCCGCATCTAAAAGTCTTCTTTCTGCAGCTGTAATGACACTGAGAGATTCAGCACTGGATACAGCTGATGAAATTGCATTTACCCCAGCAAATGTAGGAAATTCATATCTTGAAGACTCAGGAGTAAGGCTGATCTGGTTTTGATCCTGTATTGTATTGCCAGGTTAAAGAACCAAAATTCAGAGAATCATCACTCCTGGGACCTGAATGCATAGTCCTCCTCCTGACTAAGTCTGTTCTACTGCCTCTTGCATATTGTGGATCAGCATTAGTGTTATGACAGGTAGAGGAGAAATTCAGTCAAGGATGATAGAATGATTAAATTATTGATTCCCCCTTCACCTGAAATGTGCCATCAATCTCAAATATTTGTTCAATTGCAAGGTTTCCTGCATTTCCATTTTCCAGAAAGCTCCTGCATAAGCATGATCAAAGATTGTGCTTTTGCATAAATTATTTTCTTTACGGAACATTTTTTCTAACACGTTCCTGTCCCAGAACATTCAGAGCCATACTTAAATTACTTTACTTTTGTTGGTGTTTTCATTTCAAA
This sequence comes from Mesitornis unicolor, assembly GCF_000695765.1. Classification (NCBI taxonomy): domain Eukaryota; kingdom Metazoa; phylum Chordata; class Aves; order Mesitornithiformes; family Mesitornithidae; genus Mesitornis; species Mesitornis unicolor. Next base: position 49,220 of record NW_010177177.1, read on the forward strand.
AACTCATATGCAAAGTGCCTCTCCTCGGCTTATGAAATCTGATCCTATTTCTGAATTTATTTCTGTAGCTTTCAGAGGTCAGTTTTAACATGCAAAGTTCATGATGTAATTCTTTAAAAGTACACAAAGTTCAAAATTATTATGAAATCTGTGGATGCAAATCAGAGAGACTCAAATAAACATCAAGGACAGAAAACACATCAGTAAACTCACTGTCCTGAAAAACTTCAGCATGCCAGTCTCAGGAGGCACACAGAGAGGATTTCAGATAACCCAAAATTGGTGTAAACACAAGAGCTGGTAAGGGTTTAGATTGAGTGTCCATCAGCTTGTCTGTGGTGAACCCAGAAAAGAAACCCTTTGGCTTTCTTTCTGCTGCTCTAGTCAGGATTAAGAGCCATCCAATAAGATGTTTTCTTTGATGGTAGGTGCTTCCTTCAAGAGAAAATTATGTTTTTTCTTTCTTCAGTAGACTGAGTAGAATACCCCACACTAACCTGATATCCATCTGCATGTACATAATGCCACCAGCAGGACAACGGTGACATGGCCTGCCAATGTCCTGGCTGTCACAGGGCAACCCAGCATCATGCAGCATCTAAGTCTGCTTGATGGGTGGCTGGGATTATCAAAGCCTTGCTACAAGGGACCCTGTGGTCATGTAAAATGACATATCAGATGTAACAGTCAGGCTAATGGAGGGCACCTAATCCAATTCATCACACAAAGGCTCACACAAAGAAATCAGGGAAGTTGCATTTCATTAAATGAGCTGTTTCTAGTACCTATACATGTTAAATTAGGTATTGCTCTATTGCAGCGCAGTGTAGTGCACAGATTTGGTCCTTTTGCACCATGCTTGTTGAGCAGAGGTAGAGGGGAGGAGGAGGGGAACTTGCATTTCCTACTCGTGTGCACACCTCAGGGCAGCGACAGCCTTGCACTAATGCAGCCCTTTGTGTCTGGAGAAACAAATTGAAAGAAATGGCTTCTGCAGCAAACAGATCAGTTTTTCTCATGACGATTTCCTTCACTGGAGTTCTTGGTCTGTGGATGACCACCAGAATAAGAAGAGGATTTTTTAAATTCAATTTCCTTAGAGTTTCTGTTGGAAAAATAACTTTTTTTCAGCAATGATGATAGATGACCAGTTTAGAATTTGTAGCTCAGATATTTAAACAAATAATGGTTCACACTCAGCTTCATGGAGCTTTCAGGATTTAAAAATATTTCTACTGAGAGACTACAAGATACTTTAATATGACAAATAATTAATAGGGTATACTTGTATCAGAAGCCTGGCAATTTTAATTTTTTTTACTGGTGCAACTTTACAAATTGTTTTTATCTAGCCCTGCTTTTTACATGGATAATATATGTTTTGTAGTGGATGACAATACATAGTTGTAATTGCATATAAAAATACTATTCCAGTTGTGTAGCTAGTTGCCTCTCTATGATTTCTCTTTCAGTGCAATCATTTGAAGTGTAATTATGCAGGAGGATTTGATTGATCATATAATTTTAGATCTACACGAGCAGGTTTCTGCACACAGTGGGGTATTCCAAGGCCAATGAGAGCTAATCTATGTATTGCAGGGAGCTGTGCGTAATAATAGTTGTTGGTTTTAATAAGCTTTAACTGAGTCTGTCTGAACCCCATAAGTTTTCAGTATAAACTGAGATTACTGATTTCAGCCTAAGACCTTGAAAAAGAAGGTTGCAACTGACAAGTAGATTTTTTTTTCTACCTCTTCCACAGTAAATTGCTGAAAAAAATTCCAGTGGTTTTCTGATGCTCTCAGACATTAAATTTATGTATCATATTATAAAATAATGAGCCTGCTTACAAAAATTAAAGCTTGCAACATTTTGCAGAAAGCAGGCTTTCTGGAAGAAAATGGATGCAAAGAGGAATCTGTTGGGTGTGCTGTCTGCATGCAGTTTGGGTTCCTGCCTAGGAAGACTGAAGTGGCGCTGGCAATTTGCCTGCTTGGCTTTCTCCTGACTGCAGCATGGTTAGGCAATGCTCCTGTCAGAAATATTTGGGCTGATTACTGTTTTTCAGCTAGAGGACACAATGTGGAGTATCAGACTCCATCTACACTGATCTTCCAAGAGGGTTGCCTTTGTTTTATAGCTTAAATCCTTCTTCCTCTTTTCTGTTTGTTCCCAGAATATTTACAGAGCAAAATCATGCTGCACCGAGACTTTTTCTTTTAAGGTTAACAAAGAATTGCCTTTAAGCCTACTCTTGCAAGAGAGATTCTGGTCTCCCTAGCAGCATTTCACTGCACCTTTCCCAATATTAATGTTTTTTTTCCTCATATCAGTCTGACCCAAGTGTTATACAATATTGTAAAGAAGGTTTTCTTAGTGTCTTGGTTGTTGTCATCGGCACTTCCTTGTCTCTACTGAAAACACCTTGATTCAGCCTGGGCTCGCATTTTCCTTTTACATAGCCTTTTTCTCATGTGAGAAACAGTTCCCTAACAGTGCTGCCATGAGATATCTGTTCTGTTTGTTATTTTATATCCTTTTATGTGATTTCTGTTTGACTAATTACTATGCTTTTCAAACACTTTACTGAAATAGAATGAAGCTGTAAGTACCACACACTGTTCACCACAAAAAAACCCTGAACCAGACACAGAAAATTCCATATACATTCCTTATTAATGAAAGCAAGATTATTTTTAGCCAGGTTTAACGAAGGCGGGGTGAACTTTAATTAAATTGCTGTAATATTCTGAAGAATTATGATGGGGTATAATGTATTATTTGTACTGTCTACTCAGCCTACTTAGACATCTTAATTACGCTGTGATTCAAAAGACTGTAGAAGTGTGATTCAAAAGGCCATGCTCTGCGAAGGCAATGAAAATAAATAAGCACTTGTGAGGGGCTGAGCGAGGGGTGCTGGTGCCTCGAGCAGCCTGAACTCAAATCCTCTCCCTGGTGTCCACAACGGAACAGTGCTAGCTCCAAACTGGCTCCGACTTCATCCTTCCTGAAAATTAAAGAAGAGTTTTCCACCCTGAGGTGCATGAGGGCTTATGAGACAGATGTGGGTGCAAATATAATATAAAATAGTGTAAATATAAAAGATTTTCAATTATTCCTAAGCCTTGCTTTCATGAATCTCCTGGTTTCTGTGAGATATTTCTAACTGCTGATGTTCTGTCCACTTGGGCTTGTCTCTTAAGTGCCAGCTGAAATTGGTTTAAATATTAATATACAGGTACAAAAAAAGGGATATTTTTTTTAATAAAGCTTTGTTGCGTGCATTCCTTAAAGACTTGTGGGATGTGATGGTGGTAGTGAAAGACACACAAAACAGTTAAGATGAAGTATTTAATAAATCTCTGAAGATTTTCTTTTCCCTTTGCTTTGAAAGTGACCGAGGGGAAAACACAATATCTAATAACTAATTACTTCTCCAATTAATAATCTGATGACTATACACTTCAGAATATCTGTTCACTTTACACTTTTTAGTAAGGTTTTGCCAATTAATCTGTTGTCTTTGCCTTACTCCCTAGCAGTAAAAGTTAACTGGTATTTTTTTTACTCTACTCTCAATAAGGTCAGTCTCTTTGTTCACCTGACACAAGTTATGAGTCCTACTACAATCCTTTTGATCATTACACCAGGATTATTGACAAACTGTCAAAACATGGGTTATCACCAGTGCTTTTCTGAGCTTCAGTATTGACTATATGCCCCAACAACAAAGAAGCAGTATCGTAATAATTTCAATTCCCAAACCAAGAGGTTGTGGGTCCCAACCAGTGAAAGACTGCCAAACTGAGCAAAATGGCAGAAATAGCTATCTTACGAAAAACAGTAAAGTAATAATGTTTATTAACAATTATGTTTCAACACGGAATTTTAGGAGAATACAGTCTATCAAGGTTTCTGAAATATGACACGGAGCTATTTCAATTTTCATTGCAGACCTTTTGAAATAAATGGTCTTAATAACTCTTACTCCTCTTCTGCTCCTCTGCAGAAAAAAGTCAACATTTATCTCAGTTTTGTAACATATATGCTCAATATTGAAAAACAAGTTGTCACAAATCAACAAAATGTTCTTGTATTGTTATGTCTACTAATATCTGCTAACATTCATCAATAATAAGATCAATTTACATAGCAGTTGGAACCTAGATGGATGAAGAATGTAAACAACCTGGAAAGCAGAGTCCTTGGATACTGGATGCATTCAAAGATTGATGGCTAAGGACTGTTTCCAGCCTTAATTCTAGTTTCCAGGCTCTGTTTGGGAGCTGGTAATGTTTGAATTATCTGTCTCTTGACTACCTCCTTGCCTAGGTTACAGGGAGAAAGAATGAAGATCTATGTCATGGTCCCTTCTCTTATCTTTGCAAAAAGTTTATTGAAAACCTCATGCCATGCCTATGACCCTGACCTGTTTAGTAAATATACAGGAGGAAGAAGTCTATCCATTCTTGTATTGGAAAGATGCAATTTGAAACGTCAGTAGTTGGATTCTATGAAAGACTTAAGCATGTAGTTAAGCTAGTATCCAAGGCCCAAGTTTAGGTAATGCCAACTGCCACATAAATAAATTACCACAGGTGGCTGTATATTGAGTGCTTGACACTGACACTCAGGCCATCTGGGGCTATAACCTTTATTAATTGCTCAGCTCATCTTGTCTACTTTTACAAAAAAATCCCATTTTCTATAATGTTACTGTGGTGTGAACTTATACTGCCAAAAGTGATTTATGTGCTCTGCTAAATCAGACCACACATACTATTTTAGGACAAATGCATTGCATTTCCTCTCAAAATACCAAAGTGCTTCATGGACAACTAAGCTGAACAAAGTAGGCCATTCCCTGCCTTGTTATGACTTTGTTAAGAGTACAACTAGATGCAGTGCATTTTGACTAACTGACCATTTTTCCATATGAGAAGCTAAATTTACTCTCAGACTATTTCAGAAGCACCTCAGCCACATGGTCTCAAGTACTAAACTATAATAAACTCATAAAATTCCCGAGAATTTTCCTAGTGGATTGAGCATTGTTTCACTATGGTTTTCCATCTGTGTGCCTGGTTGGCTACCATATGTCCCTCACAGCCAACACAAAACCAGTATGAACACTGCCTTGCTTGGCATGGGAGTGAAAATTGGGCAAAGATTAAAGGTAGTGGAGTGTCTCTAAAAAAGGGAGAATCTGGACTATGAATGTGGCCAGGTGTTCCCTGCCCTACTGGGAAGCACAGGAGAGAACCAAGAAGCAGCTGCATCAGGAAAGGGATTTTCCTCTGCTCTTTTTCTGATGCTCCATGCAGCAAAGAGGAGTTTGAGCCACAGGTCCAGAAAGAGGAGGACTGGACAAGATACAGGTAAAGGCTTTCAAGGACGTTCCCACAATGATTATTAGTGCAAAAGGTGTGATCAGAGATGATGTAACACAGCACAGTGCATCACAGCTCCTGCATCCCCAGGGACAGCAGGGAAGAGGTGGCTTCCTTTTCTTTATTTTTGTTCCTGGTTACTTGATACTGGTTATCATTTAAATAAGATTTGAAGAGGAGCAATCCAAAGAGCAATACCTCAAACCCTTGTTTTATTTCTCCAAGGTGGGGCATATGCATCTTTCAAATACCCAAGGCAAATGGCTTGATAAAGACTGCACTCCAGATTCACATTCAGCCTCTGTGTAGGCTCCCAGCTTTACAAAAGATTTAATAAAATGACAGGAAGGACCTGCAGAGTTGTTCTGCTTCCAGATGGCTGAGCTGGGAGTGGCTCAATTTACAAATGCATTTTGCAAACGTCAGAGACTCAAATAGCTTTTACCCAAATAGTAATTTTTGAGTAGATTTCATCTGTTGTTGTCCTTTCACTCAAAAGCAAATATAGCATTAGAGAAGGTTGCTTCTGAGAAATTATGGTTTTTGCAAAATATATTAAACTGGTTTTTACTTGGTATTATAGCTTTGACAGGAAAAAAAAGATGAGGAAGCTCAAAGCAGTCTTGGGGCCTGATTATGTATATTGCTAAACTGCAGTGGAAACTGGCATCAATAAACATTGCTGAGTTTGTGCATATGAAAGCAGTCAGATGCTAAATAAAAGGAATTAAATCAACAATATTAGGAAACTAAAATCCCCTCTACATCCACAGAGCAATTTTACCCAGGTCTCTTTGCAACTCCTTCCTAATCAATTTGAACTCTAACCTGATGGGCTGAGTATTCTGGGGGAGAGTCTAATTCTTTAACCTGCCTGCTGAGGCTGTCATTAGCATTTTCCCAGTGATTTTGGCCTGACCACCTGTTGCAGGGAGCATTGGACTGGCATTACCAGGGAGCAGCTGGATGATGGTACAAGCAGCACCAGTGACCTGGGGATGAAAAGCCTGAGGATTCTTCCCTAGACCCACCAATTTCCTCAAGGATGAGCTTCTGGTGGTAGACAGATTTTTAATGAACATTACCTGTTGGCAGATTTGTTTTGATCCCTCATTAGACCTGATGGCCATGTGTAAAATATGAGCCTGAGCTGCTTAAGTGGGGTCTGTTAGTTTACACAGTAACTGCTGTAAGAGGCAGTAATATGAGTTTAACAGATAAGAACAACTTACTCAGCATTCCTCAAAGGCTGGAGAGGAGGAATAGCCAGCTGACCCCAAATGCTTTAAAAATACTCCTCCAAGCAGTAATGAACTAAAGTAAACACTGAGGGGAAAATGCTGTGAAACAGTTTTGTCAAGGACCAGTGTAATAACAAAGCAGCTCAAGTTAGGGCTAATTAAATTGTTTTAGCTACTAGAGGGATGCGATTTTCCAGCTGTGTGCAAGCCTCAATAACAAACTTTCCTTAGGGTGCAGATTCTTTCCTGATTCTTTAGCTTCACACAGCTCCAATGTTATTCTTGCCCACGACAGCCCCAACAGACATTTGGCTTCAGAAATGCTTGCCTGGCTGCAATAGCCATGGGAGAAAGCAAGCAGGGTGAATTAGATAAAGAATCCAGAGTCCTTGAGAGCAGTGGGGGTTCTGGGGGCAAGGTGGGAAGGAGGGGATAGGAAATGTTCCTGTTAGCAGATTTTCTGTGAGCTGCTCTATCTTTGGGCTTTCTTCAGCTGTATTAAGCCTGAATTTGAGATCCAGACTTTTCTCCCTCCCTCATGTAACTAATTCTCATTTGTTTGTTTAGTACTTTGAACTTCAATATTTTCAGGAGTGGCTAAAAAAATTGGGCTTCTCTTTTAGACGCCTGGCTAGCGGCTTTAATATAGGATGAAAATTTTGCTACAGGGTTGCTGCTCTTTTGAGAACGCTCCCTAGAAGTAAAAAAAAAAGAAAGTTTATTTTTTAAGGACTCACTATGCCTTTTAACAAAGGCAAGAAGTTTTCATAGAGCAATAAACTGGACAAAAGCTGGAGAACTTCTGACTGTAGAAGAGATATTATATACATGCACATAAATGTAGGACTGATGTTCTGATTTTAGTCACTAAGCAATCCCACCTGATGAGTAAGGACTGAACAGAGGGTTGGCTGTACTTTCTAAATGACACAGACAGTGACAAGGCTTCATTCATGGTGGTAACTAAGACCTTCACTGTCTGTGCTTTAGTGGATAAGACATCGAGGACAGGCAGCTATAGCTTTACTCATGTGCCAAACCAGTCACAAGTCTGTGACACACGAGTGACAGTGATGCTGGGATGAATCTGTGCTTGTGATTGAAAGCAACCTGGTTCTTTAGACCTGCATTCCACAAAGAAATGCTGCTGCCATGATAATTTTAAATTGGGTTTGTTGAAGATATGAAGAAGGATGGAATTGGAAAAAGCACCATGGTACTTACTACATAGCCGCTGATCTGCATTTTCTACCCCACCCCACTATATAACTTTCTATTAAATAGAACAGTGACCTATACTAGATACGAAGCACAGAGAATCTTTTTATCTATTTTTTTCCAGTTACAGTGAAAAAAATTAATAGCATAGGCAAATGTCAGCAAAGAGCTGAGCAAAGATTTTACAAAAAATATGTTATTATAGCTTAGTTTCTCTTGCTGCTTTTGGAGCTATGCAAGTGTAAGCTATTAGTCAGGGTCTATTATATTCCCCTTTGTGTTTAACTGACAGAAAATATTTAACTCTTACAGGCTGTGGCTGTGAATGCTGGGCCTTTAGCTCTACCTGGAATCACTTAAGGTGCTAGAAGGTGTTCCTGTTACATACTTTGCTGTGGTGTTGTACTCAACATAGAAATATTCTGAAAATTTACATCATCTAATTGCGAGTATAGATTGTTTGAGCCAAGATGTTGCAAAAGTACTTAAGAAGTTCCTCAATGTTTTCGTGAAAGCATGGAAAATCTCCATCAGAGATGGAAATTTTCAGGGATCAGTTTAGCAATGAAGAGGATAGGGAACCTTCTAGATGATATGGTTAAATCACTAGAAGAAGGCAGAGATGCTTTTATCCATGAAGGTGAGAAAAGAGTGTCAGGGCTAAGGGAAAGGAAAAAGGGACATGAAGTTCAAGGTGAGTGAGCAGCAGGGTGATCGGAGCCGTGTGTGGGAAGAAGAGATGCTGTGCGGATGTGATGAAAGGAAACCATTGCTTTGAATCAGCACATCCCCAGGCAAGGACGACTGCTTTAATTTTGTGATGCCAGTTTCCCTTAGTCACTGGTTAAGCCATCCTTTCCCCAGGGGGTGGAGGTGTTTTAATAGGGTCCAGCTCATCCCTGAGAACCACTTAGAAGCTGGAATAGTGCAATGGATACCTGCCTTGTGCAGGGCCATTTCTGTCGCCTCTCTGTAGAGAGTGGAGTCACTTGTCAGACTTCCACAGCGTCCCAGGAAATGTAGAACAGAAACAGATGCTTCTTTAGAGGTGAATCAAAAGCTTAGAGAGAGTAGCAAAAGTAGAAAAAATAGATCCCTTTCCTCTGCCTTCTTTTCCTATGAATGCATTAGCATGATAGTTGCAGACTAATTCACATGTAAGCAATTGCTTTAGTTGCTTTTATTTCATCAGCTGAGTCCAGCAAGAAAAGCAAGTGACAATTTTCATATTCTTAAACTGCTGGTGAATAAAACACAGTGAATTTCTTGAATAAACACAAGAGGAAGTCCCCTTTGTACTTCTGTTGTCTCTCTGCCTGCAGCTGTTCACAAGTATTGCACACTGAGTTGTAGAGTTTATGTGGTCGCCTTTGACAGTAAAGTGAAATTTGCAAATAATTCTTGCTTGCTTACTTAAAGCTTAAAACTATGTTTCTCCTTTTCTGCCAGGTCTTGGGAAGCCAAACTGAAAAAAATAGTGTTTAACACAGCTAGAAGGACCAGATGTAAGACTTCATGGACAACTGGGAAAACAAAAATAATCTCTATTAATGTTAATGTTTGTGCTGTAAGAAATAGAAATTTTAGAAGGTTCTGAAACTTAAAATTCCATTTGTGTTAAAATAGAACTATTTTTTTAAGATGTGAATGACACTTAATTCAGGAGTCCAGTAATTTTCTCCATTTGCAGACTCTATATCATAAACATGAGATTCTCTTCTGTGATATCCAGTTTGCCCACACAAATATACCTGTCAAGTGTGGTAAAAGCTACAGGTGAAATACACATTTACAGATTCAGAAACCTAGGAAGAGCTTCATTCCAATTTATTTGGGAGTTTTCTTCTGTTAATTGGACATTTATATGCTTATTAATGAATTATCAAACCCTGCATTTTCAGGGAAGATACATAAATAAACATATCCCCATCTGAATAAAATAAATAGAGATAAAACAAAAAATACTGTGGAAATGTAGCATTAACTTTTAATTGCTAAGAGATACTAATGCCTTCATAAGAACTGCAAATATGGCAAAGCGGATGAGAAAAGTATTCATGTTTCTGCAGTACTTAACACTTAAGAAGCTAATGTGGAGTTGTTAAGACATTAAACACTGCAAGTGCTTTAGGTTCCTTTGATGAGGAACTTCAAAAGTTGAACCATTTTCCCCCTGCACTGCAGAAATCTTCTCATAAATTTTATCATCCCCCAAGCCAGTTTACCGTCCAGCAGCAGTGTGCACAGGACCTGGGGAGCAGTTTTGGGTGCAAATCCCCATTCCTTATGGTTGGATCATGAATTGGGAGTGACCTGGTTGTGGGCTGGAAGATGTAAACAGCTGCTCCACCGCTTGCTGCTGTTACCTTCTGAGCAGCTATGGTTTACAGCTGACTGTACCAGGCAGTCTGCAAGGCTGCGGGCTGAGAGGCCTTGTAGGATGATTTTGTGATGATTAGGGTGGTTAAACAGAGGTGCTCTCAAACATCAGTCTTAATGTTTGGAGTGAAATTTGTAGGAAAGAGTAGATGAAACCAGAGACATATCAGGGCATGATAAAAATTTCCAGTGAAACCCAGATTCTCTGTCTCCTTGAAGACTCATGGTAAGAATGGGGGGCTTTGCTGCATATATTTGTCTCCCAGATCTTGCACCAGCTCCTAGAGTAAAGCAGGACAAGTCCATAGGCTGTAAGAAGGAGCAAAAAGCATCCCTGAATGCTACAGGTACAAATGAGATAATTTTTTTAATTCTCTTTTCCCATCAAACCCCCTTATGCACCACACAGATGGAAAATACTCCTAAGATGAATATGCAAACATCTTCCCCTTCCCCACAGTCATACCTAGTGAGATAATTTGGGGTTAGAATGGCATAAGACTTATAATAGGCGTAAGATATTTCATGCAGGACATCTATGACTCATTAGCTCATTGTTCTTCACTGATGTGCAAAATCTCTCCCTTCTTACAAGATATTTCTTAGCTGTCTATTACGTTAACATCTAAGCACTGACTTTTCAGTGTTCATGCTTTATGTAACAGACAACTTGTAACAGTTACTCAGATAAGAAGGGAATGACTTTACAATTTTGTTGGTACTTTGCACTATGCAGGAACTATTTTCTTCACTACAAGTAGATAAAAGAGAGGAGGAGTATAACCTCCAGTGAAATCAGCCCTGCTGTGGATAGCATCCCCACAATACTTTGGCACAAGAGAAAGAAGTGTGCTTTCATTCTCTCAGAAACTACATCATCGCCAACAAAACCCCAGCTGTTCTGCCTCTGTGCTGCTCTGCATTTCTGAGAAAGGCACATTTCACCTGTAAAATGTACTGGGTTAATCTTCTGGTCTATGCCACATTAGTAAAGCTTTATATGAAATACGGTGTCAGTGGAGGTCACTGCTTCAAGAAAGGTTTGAGTGCATAGGAGAAAGTTCACACAAGACCAGTAGCAGTTACCAGAGAAAACACTGAAGTACTGAAAGAGCTTTTAAAAGACAAGAGGATGGATAAATGAAAAGATAATACACTTCATTTGCATGCAGGCCTGCTCCTTGGTGAAAGGTGATGATTGAATCTTCCAGCTATAAAAAAAAAGCATAGAAAGAAAAATTCTTTGGAGGCTAATAAACAAATCCATCACTTCTTGTTTAGGAAATCCCAGGCCATATTAAGGTGAAAGGATCTTTTGAGGAACTACCTCTGTGCTTGACCTGCTCTTTTACTCATTCCTAAGTATTTCCTCTTGACCCTACAGGATTAGGAGTTAGATGAACATTTCGTCTGACCCTGAATGGTTCCTACTTTCATTTGTTGCCATTGTCTGAAATAACACTGTGTGATAACATATGTACTTAGAAAACTCATTGTTCATCTGTCAGTGAGGCAGTCAAGAAATCAGTCTGCTATGAGTGGGTTATGATCCAGAGATCTATTCTCCCTTTGCTCCAAGGTCCATGAGGAGAGCTGTACATTTTTATTTTCTCTTTTGTGGCTTGCCTAGCCTGCTTCTACATGTTCAACATCTGCTCACCAGATCTCAGAGATCTTCAGGGCTGTTTGCTGATACACCGGGTACCTAAGCTTTCCAGGTGCTTTTCCTGTATTCTGGGATAGAGAATTTCTTTTTTCAATAGTCTGGACGCTATGGTTTGACAGCAATATGCAGTTTGATGCATTCTTGGATATGAATGTCAGTCTTTCTGGCAGACTTCAGAAGGAGTTGGGGTTTCTTTCTGTCGACCAAACAGCCTGACGGAAAGATGGTATGAATAGTGGTAGATGTTTGCTTTACATGGGTCATATGAATATCTTCAGACTTTTTCTTAAAAGGGAGCTGAAAATTTATTTTCCAATGGTCTCAGTGTTCTCACATGTATTATATTTCTGCAAAGGTTACAAATTCGTATTCTTATTCACTTGTCTGTCCTTTAATGCTACAATCCTTCCCTGGATAAGGTGTCAGTAATTGCAGTCCCTTTCTAGCAGCAAATATCTAAAATAATAGCGCCGCTCTCTCAGAGCATGGGCCGAAAGCACTTTGGAGCAGCTTACAGTGGCTTTTAAGAAATGCCCTCCAGTGATTTATAGTCATGTTCTACTTGAATGGCTTCCTGCTCCCGAAAGAGCTGGTTGAACTTTTCATGCACAAACATCACTGCAAGACATTTCTTTCAATCTGGGTTTACCTTTATTTTACCTATGTTAGCTTCACTGAGGCAAAAACTGGAGGCTGTCCCTTTCATAGGAAGATGCCTCATTTCTTGGCCCTGTGTCATAATTTTTATCTTTACCTTTTCATTTGCATCATGAGTATTTTAGAATAGGTCACTAGGTCTCTGACATATGGGATAAATCCATCACATTGAAGAAACCATGGTTGTTCCATTCTTTGGTCAGTCAATGCCTCAGAGTTTGCACATATCTGTGATTTATGTAAAATATTCTGAGGTTCTAAGGTTTGTTGTAGTGTTTCTGAATTGATTTATTATCTTCATTTAGCTTCTGTAATGATTTTGCCTTCCCAGGGCCCATATCCCAATATTTCCATCAACAGTCAAAATTTTGTGTTTATTCAGTTCTATACAAACTGACCATACTCTTTCTAGCTGTTTGAAGGATCTATGATCCCAGTCTGACCTTGCTGTCTCCCATGCAGACTCTGGGTTGTCATCAACTGTTCCACTGATCCATTCAAGTCCTGCCTTGCTGACTGCACATTTCCTCTTCCAGTGGCCAAATGCTGTTGGTAGCCATTCTTGCCTGACTGCTGTGCCCATGCTGCAGGGCTGTAACTACCTCCCCATTCATAATCATTGTCAGGATCCTTTTCCAGATGAAACACTTGGAAATATTTTTGCTTTTCTTAGGTAAAACTTCCTCTAAACTGACAATAGCGCTCACTTTCTATTTTTAATTTTATTCTGTCTTTGTAGTTCTGCCTTTGCTTTTGTAAGAATTTAATACATTTTTCTTACAATTTCCATATTTATATATATTATTTGATGGTCCACTTCTGTGCCTGACTCATATGCTCTACATTTGGCTCTGAGCTTATTTACTTGCTCTGCATGTAGCTCTTGGTTGATTTATTATGGGCTGTCAGAGCATTCCCATTTGAGCTCCTTCATACTTTGTGGCCATGATTAATCTATCAAAACATTGGTTCACATTTTAAGATTTGATCATCAGTCAGCCATTTTGCACAGGTTGGCAATATAGGTCTCTTTCATTGCTTATTTTAGTTAGATTCAGTTTTAATGAGTGAAAGTCGACGGACAGGATTTTCCCAAACTATCTCTCTCCCCCATGTTCAGTGGCCATACTTTCTTGCCAATTTATGTCATTCTTCCCTCTGTTGCTTCTCCCAAAAATACGTCCAGTCAATTCAGACTGGCCATCATCTCTTTCCTCTCTCTCCTAACACCTCTATTTCCCTCTTCTGGGGAGTTGGAAGATGCTAAAACTGATCATAAATTATAATTGGAAGGTGCAGGAAAAGAGATGAAGAGACATCCTTCCAATTTTAGTACCTGAGGATATGGAGAAGGAAACCAATATCAGCTGAAGATCATAACTTGTCAGATAAAGTTCAATGCTTAAAAATAAAGGTTCATTTTAATAACTGATTTTCAATAGCAATGTCTTCCACCAAACCCAAAACTGTCCAATTACATGTTCCACTGCTATTGTTTAACATGGCCTTTCCAGCCTCACAATGTCACTGCTCTTTCATTAGTGTTTATAGTAGCACAACTCATTAACTTCAAGTGCACAAAACTGTCCTCTTTTGCAGATCATTCTTACGGATTCTTCATATAAGGCTAGCAGTCATCTTTATTTCTTGTTCACATCAGTCTCCTTTAAGATACATAACTACCTATGGTAAACTGTAGTCCACTAATTCCATAGACTCAAGGCAGGAAGCATTTATGGCAACGACAAAAAAAGAGAATAAGAAAAAGTTGGCTTAAAGTCTTCTTTTATTACTCAAACTAATTTCTTGCATACATGACAAGTCTGACAAGTTAATTTTTGTTTATTTTAATTGGAGTTTTATGTTATACAGGCACCTATGATTAATCTGTCATCCTGGACACATAAATTATACAAATTTAAAATTTAGAGCACTCACTTTAAATATAATTTCATCAAACTTCTCTAAGATTCTCTCCAGCAAAAAAGCACAGCATATATTTTTACAGCTATTTCTAATATACATCCCTATTAATAGGGAGCACTACAGAAATAAATTGAGGGCATGCTGAGCTATATGACAACATTTAGATGACAGAGAATTGATTTTCTATAAAGCTGAGGGATTTTATAAAAAAGTAAATACAATCTTCAGGGAACAATTTGCAAATGAAATATGTGAAATTGGATGTCTCCAAGTCACATATCGATTTGATTTTCACAAACACATTTGCTTGTCGATATTGTAAGTGATCATTGCTCTGTCTTCTTGAAAACATCAAATAGGGTAAGACAGTTATAGCAACAACAGCATTAGGGTTAGACCTCTTGGAAAGTTGGAGCTGAGAAATTCTCCTTTTCCTGTTGGAGTTCACCTTACACATCCATGAAAAATGGATGCAATCTGTTCTGTTCAATAGGCACCAGTATGGGGCTGATTTGGGAACCCTGTGCTGCTGTACTGTGGAGGATGAGGCTTACTGTGTGACCCCAGGTCCAGAAGAATGGAACAACCACCTTCTGTCAACTCATCGTGCTCTCCATCTAGGAGGGCAAGACCCAGGTTCTGGCATAAGCAATACAGGGAGTACCTTAAGAAGTGTGCTGGATGGAAACAGTTCCCTCCCTGCTTTGTCTGTCTTCTTTATTGGAAGTAAACCATAATGAGAAGTAGTATGTACTTTTGACATGGCCATTGTGACCAATATTGAACTGTACTACAGAGTATAATTTTTTTCCAAAGTTCGGTACTGACTAAGGACAGTCTATCCATTTTGTTGTAAGAGTTTGTTGAGATGCAGTTATCAGAAAAAGAATTCTCAGCCTAGTTTTTCAAAGCAGGTCCATTAAAAAAATAGAATTAATTTCAACCTTATTTTCCAATTAGTTTGTATTTATTATTTTAAGCAGTATCACCACCTTGAAGAATATGAAGCAGGAGACAGATTGGTGTGGGACAGACATGGATATTTATTTCCTAAGTAACAAAGTAATTTGCAGCACTCTAGCTGTCACTACCAGAGAATACATAAGCCATAACGTGCAGTTAGGTGATAATTTTTTTATATAATGTACCATAGCCACTTCCTTCTTCTCTACTCACTAATCCTTCTCCCCCAGGAATTATTCTGATATTAATCCTACAGCAGGTAGGTAAGTGGTATACAGGATAGATGAGAATGAACCCTTTTCTCCTGCAAATGTAGGATTTTCTGCTCAAACTTACTCCAACCTAGGGCACAGCATGAATGTCGACCAATCCATATTAAAATAAAAAAATCACAACCATGAAGATATGGTTTTGTTGTCCTGTAACTCTACAAATAGGACCTCTATTCCTGCAGAACATGTACTTTTTCAGTTTCTCACTTTGAGTCCCAAAAAAACTTGAAAAAAAAGACCATTAAAACTCAGATACCTTAAAGCTTCTTTAGGGTCTTGTTAGCTGGCTTTCATTGGTTTATGCAGTTGAGTTAGTTCCTGGTGAGGGAGGCATATAGCTTTGTAAGATAAGAGTCAGAAATCAACTGTTTCAAGCAGCTCTTTCAAAAACTCTGAAACGTTATTAAAACACTTTTTCTAAATTTCTGGTGCACCTCATGCATACACAACACATCCTATAACACATGCTACCATAATATCCTTGCTCGCATGACTGTGTTGCATGCCAACTAAGAAAGTCATGGTACACTGCTTTTGCTCTGTGAAAAGGAAATCCAAAATGGAAAGGAAGAATGAGAAGTTTTAGACAGAAATTGTTCTGTTTTACAATGTTAAAAAAGTGCCATTATATGCATTTGGAGAGCTTAACTTTCATACCTTAAACCTTTCAACTGCTGAACTCTTGAATCCCAAAAGACATTCATATTTATAGGATTTGTGGCTTTAAAGAGATTGAAAATGTTTAAAAAATAAACATTAGGAAAAAAAACTTCTGCAGCACTAGGCTATTGCTTTGCAAAATGGTTCAAAACATATTCAGAAGATAGTGCTTTCATCGCACATCCTAAACCCTGAATAGGTGAGTCAGTGCCTCTTCCTTCTGCCTGTGGCTGCAAGCAAACCCAAGATCTAACAGGAGCAGAGGGAGTCTTCTTGTAGTCCACCTCTGTTTTGCATTAGCAAACCATAAATGCTGTTAATTACCTCTTAGCTGCTCAAGCCAGATTGCCAGGGACTTGGGCTGAAAAACTGAACAATGTACAAGTTTATGGTAGATATTGGATAGCAATTCTTCATTGGCTTCTGGGCAAAAACCAATTGGAAAATCCTACAAAGGGAGCCCTCTGTCTCATAAATCTCATAAAAAAAAATCAAAACAAAATAATAAAAACCCCAACAAAACAGCCGGAATTCTGTTTTCTTGAAAAACTTTTTTTATCTTCTCTATTTTTCTCATTGATATATGTGTGTCTAATATAGAGTTAATGAAAGAACTAGATGTGGTTTAGGCTGTATGCAAGGCAAAGATTCACAGCAGATCTCAGAGTGGCTTTCCTTTCCACAGCTCCAGCACTAAACCACTACCTCCTCATGACCATTTTATGAACTACATGCATGCTGTTTGGTTAAGAATAACATCAAGCACATCAAAATCTTAAGAAAAAGAAAAACCACCTCAGTGTCTTGCTGACATGTGAAGCCATGCCAGAGTTCAGTCTTTTAATGTGATAACTTTGGTGATAATGTGAGAGCAGCAGTTCTCCGGTGAGAACAAATTTAACTGTAAAGAGAACAGGAGCTTAGGCAGCTGCTTGAGCAGCTTCATAGCTTTCTGCAGAACCAGTAAATGCACAGCCATAAGATTTGTCATCCTACATGTGTGTAATACATTTGTCACTGAAATACATGTGTGTTACCATTCTGCCTCCTACAAAACAGGGAGCATTTCAGTGTTGCAAATCAGTTTCTCAGAGGTGGAGAAATGCTCCATCTGAACATAAAAAGTTACTAAAGACACCCAGGCAGTCCTTTATTCCAGAAATCCTGACATGAACCTGGCTATCCAACGCCAATAAATGGTTTTCTACACCAAGAACTGGCCAGCAAGAAGGATGATAAACTTTTCTGCAGCTGAGTTTCCTCAGGCAGTGGGCTAGGAATGTCTGGTTTTTCTTACATACAACACTCCTGCATCAAAAAAATCTCATCCCCAAGGTGCTGTTGGCATCAGCAAAATGAGGGCCCCTCCTGCAGTGCCTGGTCTGGTGATTTTCACCTCCGCTGGACCAGCAGGGTCTGCTGCAGGAGGATAGGATGTGACTGAATTTCAGCAGACAGTGGAAGTGTTTTGTACTTCTCAACTTCTGCCCTAATTCATGTGGGAATTTTCTATGTTTGTGAAGACACAAGGAAAAAGCACATTTGAAAGCTTTTGCTTTCAAGTGATTTTCACTAAAGTGAAAACAATGCAAAGAAGGACAGATTTAACTCCAACTAAGCCTAATGTGCACATTTCTTGTAGACCAGCTTCAACCAGTTCAGGAATAACATATTTGCTCTTCAAGCAAGCATAGTATTTAGGTATGAAAAATAAAGATATCACATTCATACCACTGATAAAATAGACACTTTTATCACTTTTCTGATTATACTGTCATCTGGAGGAAAAATATAATCAGATCATAAGTTAAATTGCAAACCAAATGTTCATTAAACTTTGTTAACATTCTGAAGCTGGGTAGCTTTTGCATTTCTGTAACTCACACTTTCTTATAGTTTCTAATAATGTCTTCAGGTTCAATTTTTTTCATAAGAAGTACGCCGAGATGTAAATCCATAACTTTTCTTTGATCAAAAGTTCCAACTGGGAATTGCCAGAAACATTTTGAAAAAATAAATCCATCTTTATATTCCATACTAGGTGCAGAGTAGTGGAAAATCAAATCACTAGCAACAGTTTTATTAATTTTAATGCAATAAAGTAAAATTTATTATTCTAATTTGAAATCATTAGAGTGATTCCCTCTGAATTCCCTCTGAATCTTCTTCTTCATAAGATTTACTAACAAATGTGCCAAGCTCTTTCATTAGCACAAATTAGAGCAAATACAAGGGTTTGTACTTCAATAAATTTTCATGGATGCATGAAATTGTGTGGCCAATAATCATAGCTAGCCCAGTTATTTCAGCAATTATAGTGTGAGCAGAGGAAATTCAAGTAAACCATTGCAAACTTTGACCTTGACAGTTTTCTACAAACAAAATGGGATCCTGCTATGTTTAAATGAGATCCCTCAAGAGAAAAACCTCGATAATTTTACTTTTGTAGTCTGTGACTTTGGGCCTCATAAACCATGCTAGGGCAGAGGCTCAGTTCTGGCCCAGATTTCCAAGAGGCACCACCTCTTATGTCTGTAAAACTATGACTCGTTGAGGGACGTTTAGGCGTCCTATGATAGTTTTCAGGAAGTTGGGATTTCTACAGCCTCAGGTAGTATATTTTTATTCTGTTCCTCAAAGTTTTTAAGCAGAGCGTTGTTCATTGCCCCGCACCGTTGCTGGTTGCATACTGCTGATACAAACTGTTAAACAGCTGCTGTGTTCCACTGGAGAGCTTCTCTTTTATTGCAGCGTGACTGAAACACAAATCCTTGCAATTAACAAACAAATCTGAATAACAGGGGACCAACAGATGAAAACACACAAATCAGCCAGACAAATAAGTGTGAGCAGGGACCACAAACCCGCTGCACATAAGCAACTAAATCTGCTCGCTCAGCACGTGCCAGACCCAGGTTCCCGTGTGCGAAATGCTGGTTCACTGTAAGAGCCCAGCTTTGTCAGATGTATTTCTGCAGCAGCCACCACTGTTTCCTGTGTCCCAAACCAGCCAGTTAACTCTCCATCTTCCTGCATGCTAGCCTGTTAGCCAGGGATAGCAATTTGGGTGGTCAATGAGTGATACCCACAGGCATCCCAGTGTCTCTGGACTGCTGGAGGTGTTCCCTGTAGCTGTAGACACAGACACAAACATAATCTGGAACAGACTCAAAAACTCTTTAATTATTCCTCTTGCCTGCAGCTCAAGTCAGGGACATGGTATGTAGGCACTGAAAATTAACCAGTTAGCCAAATCAATAGTGCAAACCAGCCATCGTGGTTACAATATTGAAGAGAAGAAAACACAAACCTCAAAATAATAATTAAAAAAAAGGATATCCAACAAATACAGAATGTAAAATGTCAGGGAATCATCCCTTCATCCCAAAATACTGACTGAAATGAAAAGACTCAGAAGTTACTTTACCATGGGAGGGACTGCAAACTTAAGAGGACACTACACGTCCCCAGTGACCTCAGTGATCTTCAGATGTCCAGGGAGAAAATAAAGGAGCATGGATGCTGATTCTGGCACTAGGGCTGGGAGACCGCGGGGGGATTTGCTGAGGACAGGCTCTGGTGAGGCCAGCGATGAGGAGATGGGCCAGGAGGGCTGGGGGAGTGAAAACGACACAAATGGAGGTGAGTGGTGCAAGGGGAGCACATATATGCTGGTCCACAGAGCTAATCAAATGTGCTAGACACTGCCATTTCCCAAATATCCAGCCTTTCTTGTTCTGGAATTGTAACTGGCCACACCATTATGAATAGGGAGAAATAAGTTTTATTTGCTCTCAGTGCTGTTCACCCAGTGTCTCATGTATTCAAATATTGACTAGTGCACAGGGCAAGCACTGCACCCTGGATTATTCTAAAACTTGGGGAAATGCTCTGTCTACAATAGCATGCTTGCATCTATTGTACACTCCCTTCTGTATCTGGTATCACATTACTTACTGAAATAAATTATTAAAAACAGAAAAATGTTTGCTTCAAAAGTCATGAGTAGGAGTAAATAAAGGTATATAAAAAATAGTATCTTAAGAAGGAAACATTTTGTGCAAACCTACTTTCACAAGTGCACAAAAATCCCCTTTCATTGCAATATCAGCATTTTGCTCAGATGAGGTTCCTGTACAGCCACTTGACAAAGACAGATGAATCTTTCTACTATCTATAAGTGATTTATTGTCTCCACACTAATGTTACATTTTATAATGGATGAAATTAGGGTTAAAACAAGGTTATGTATAATTGCCAGCAGTGCTCAGTGTAAGTACATTTTGTCCCACCTCTGTACACTAAACCCAGTATTTTAAAATGTAGCCAATATCTGTGTCATTATTAACTGCTAAAGCTGATATCAATAGAAAAAACCCCAGAGTTAAGATGAAAAGATAGCCTACAGTGGCTTTATTAACAGTTGTTTCATTAGTCTATGGACCAAAGCCTAAAGGAATTTCTGAAGTTAAACATGACTTTACCAGAGTACAGAAAAAGTATCTCCTTATTTGACTTTATGACTACAGCCTTCATAATTACAGGTAATTAGTGTTGTAATTGAGAACCATCTTTCAGAAAACAATGTTAGTACTTACTGGGAGATCTGGTCTTAGCAACCTATTCTGTAATTATATTGTGAGATTGCAAGTTACACAGAGTGCTGATATCTAGTCTTTCAAATGCATTATGGTAGAAATCAAGTAGCATAATCAAGTCTTCTCCGAAAGTGCTGAAACCTGCAGAGCTTGTTCTATTGATGTCCTGCTCTTGGATTTTTCATCTCCTGTACAATCCCTCTAAAGTTTACTGCTGCATCCTATTGCTGCTAACTTGAGTGGAAGAAGGTAATTCACTATGCTTAATAGTGTAATCCTTCTGTTCAGCTCTTTCTGTAGTGATAACCATACTGAGAGTCCTGGCCCAGAATAGATCTGGGAACTATCAAACAAATATGTTTTCAAAAATCCCCAAACAATAAAAAGCGTGCTCCATCAACATGCTTTTCAGTTTTCTTTTCTTCTGATAGTGAATGTTCTTTCATGTTAATTCAAAGATCCTGCTGTTTTAACTTTTTGAAATTACATATTTGAAGGTATCTTCTTGTTACACACTGCATACTTGTTCCCTACCTTTCTGCAGGAGATTTATACATGGAGTGAATGATAAATGCAACAAAAAGCAGATACACAGCATGGATTAGGGAAGATCATTTTCATTTTAGATGAGTTCTAACAGAGCCTGCAGTAATTGTAAGCCCTGTAGATAAGTTTATAAAAATCTGAATGCATATCACTCTGTTGATAATAAATGACAGAGAAGAACACAGTAGCTCTGGCCTCCCACAGGAGAAAATTCAGTAGGGTCCTCTCTGTGCCAGCTGAAAGGCTTCAAGGCTTCATTCTAAAAACAGAAGTTGTACAGGAATAGGGGCTAACCCCAGAAAAGGGACTTAGGCTTTTCAAGATATAAGGCCTGTAGATATCACAGACTGAAGAGAACAAATATACAACAAGTGCTATTGATTTGTTCTAATGCAAGCAGTTAAGGACTGGATTCAGTTTATGTTCATATGAAGTCAGATGTCCACAAAAAGGTGGGCAATTCAGGGTCTGCTGCTGCCTGAGGTGCGGGAGGTTTTTCCATGTGGTTTCTTACTGACCCTCCAGAAGTTCACAGTTCTTCTGCAAACCATGTGTCCTCCTGACATTCATACATGGATATTTTAGACAACCTAGGACATCTCAGAAAACATCCGATGCCCTTTATCTTAGGCACCTGAATTTTACTTTAGATGCCCGCAGCTGAGCTAAGTGTGCAAGTCTCCATTGCAGTTGATGGAGAGTTGGTCAATGCAATCAAGGAGGCTTAGAAAACTACTTAGGTGTCTGATCAAGGGATGTTTGTTTTGGGGTGAACTGACCCTCTCTTGTGGCTCCACTGGATGTATTTTCTTCACTTCTGAGGACTAGCATGGGACTTGAGATAGCCAGTTCACATGTAGACTTGTGTATTAAAGACACATTGATTTAGAAGTCTTGGATCTGGACTAAAGTCTGATCTGTAATTAAAATGTTCATATGGAAAAAGGTCAGCTGGGCTACATTTGTCAGGAAAATTGCCCTCTAGAAGGGCATATCCTGGAGCCCACAGAGGCTGTTTCATGCTCAGACACTAACTCTTGGACATCTAAGGTCAGATAGCATAAATTTGTTTACCTTCATGATTTTGGAAAGTTAAGTGGCTATAAGAAGATAGCGTTGAAAAAAACCCTGAAAAATACTCTAGGAGAACAGAACAGTTTTTCTTCCAGTTGTGGAGTTATTGAGGATGGTGACATGGATGGAGACTATCTCTGAAGGAGAAATCCCCACCTGTAGTGAGTCTAGCTCTGGTCAGCACTAAAGGCCTTGTTAGCTGAGGGTAGAATCAGATTTATGGTCTATTTATCTCTGCAGTACTCTGTTCAGTTATGATGCAGTAATAAACATATTGTACTCCTCTCCCAAGACTTACCACCATCTACTGGCTGTTTGCAGGCTGCTTCCCCAAGGTTACTGCTGTTAGTGATTTTAAACCATTTCTGCTTGTGAGCGATTGTCAGACAATGTGATTTACAGCGGCCTTTACCCAGATCATAGCACATAGCCACAGATCCTTTGCCAAGGCTTTTTGACCTTTTTTTATTTACAATGTCTAGGGTTGAAAGATTACTTACGTGTACTTTTTGGTCATTTGAGATAAGGAGCCTGGCAATTTTGTTCACACACTGCTAACTTTGTTGAATTGTCCTCTGTGCCATGGTGTACAGCCTATGCTATGAGAAGGACACGGATTTTTGATGGAGAAGATAAATTATTATGTTTTCTCTGGACTAAAACATGTATGCTTCCAGATTCCTAAAGAAAATCTTAAATTCTGTCATCCAGTCCTAGCCCTTGGGCACTTTCCCAGATAAAAGGGACAGATCTTCACTGGGCTTAAATCGGTATGCTTCTACTGCAGAAACTTCAGATGTGGTAGTTTATGTTCAGAGATGATCTGATTTAGCCTTTGCAGCCTTTGACACCATAATGCTGCCCTTCCCTCAGCCCTACCATCATGTGGCACTCTCTAAAGAAAAATAAAAAAAGCAAACAGCAGGACTTTTGGTCCCATAGAAACCAGTAAGAATAACTTTGAACAAGTTAGAGGAAATATCTATATTAAGGACCTTAATGGGAAATATATTCAGAGTTCCTTTAAATGCATCAGTCATTGCCCCAGCCTGAGACAGAGCCTGGGTTAAACTTTAAGGAGCATCCATGTTTTCATTTCCTCACTCTGCATTCTGACTGAGCATGTATTATTCACATCTCTATTGCTTTTAATTCAGCGACTGAGCTGCAGAGGATGAGTTTTATGTCCTGCTGCATAGCGCAGGCACAAAAGCATCCAGAGCCACACAGTGCAATGAAGCACAGTCTCACTCAGAGCCAGCACAAAACTACTCTGTCCAGAAACAAATGGGGTCACAACTCCTTCCCTTTGAAGCAAAGGAGAAGAATTTATGACAGGCCTTGAGTCGATGCAACTTGGTTCTCCCTTTCCTCTCTGAAATGAGCCCTGGTGTTAAGCTGTGTAAAGACCTGTTACATTGCCTGCCATCCATCACATACTGCCTGCTCCTAAATGACCCACAAAGGGAGGCACAGACAAACCGGAGGCACTCAAAATCTTTCCCGTATTGATTCAGTGATAGGATATTAGATATCACTTCATTGATATCTATAGACATCTAAATCAACAGATCCCCTCTGGGTAAATTTTATTCATGGTAATACCATACATTTTTTACTATTGAGCAATTTATACATTTCTTGATTGAACTGAATTTCCACACTTTTACCCATAGCCAGTTCCTGTTATTTAAAAGTACAAGCAAATGCAAGAAGAAAATAATACTCATCTGTAAAAGAGTATAGATTTATATCATCTTTGGGACAGGAGCCAAAGTCTACCGTAGCAGAATAGTAATCTATCACAGTAACGTTGGCTGGAAGTAAGTGAGGGAAGAAACACTGAGCAAGGATGCCGACCTGTACTAATAAGACTTTAGCCGTTAGCCTGTGAGCACAGAAGCACATATAACTATATAGTATAATCATCTTAACGGTATCTGTCATGCTATACTTTGGAAGGGCAGGGTATAAAGGATCTGTTTTGCTGGTTTGCAAAAAAAAAATAAAATAAAAGGTCGATTCTTTATAGTCAGCAGAATTCTCTACAAAACTTCCCAAGGAGAAAGCAGATGCTGAGTAGCACAAAATTAATCTTGTAACATACTAGCTATAAAATACAGTAACACAAATCAATATTGCAGTCCTACACTATCAGCTGCTGAGCATAGAGATAGTCAGCTGTATTGTGTAGGACATATGCTCTGCTCTCTAGTTTTTTTACCACAGATTTTTTTTTAGGTCCTGAGTCAGTGCCTATTGGAACCAGTGACAGAAACATGGCTTTGGATCAAGCCCTCAACTGTAGATTTATACTGACCAGTAACTGAAAATACTGCAGTTGAGTCAGTGCTGCAGTAGTGTCTCTGGTTATGTTATCCGCTGCTGGAGCCAAATTGCCCTGTGTTAGAAGAAAGCCAATCACTTCTGAATTGTATAATTTTAACACAGCAAAATGTGACCCTGTAAGTGTAAAACTGCACATGGCAATTATTTGGTTCTGCAGGAAATTAACTCACTGTGTATTTAACACTTCTGTCCAACAGCAATTAGGTTACTTTTATAGTATGTGTAGCTCCTAATGCAGCAAAATCACTGCCTGTAACAGTCATAGCTTATAGCTTCAGCTGCAGAAATACAGGCTCTGTCTGGCAGCACAGTCATTAGCTCTTCTGCAGTTGACTGCAAAGGCAGCACACATTCTGCTGTAGCTCAGCTCACTGGGACAAAGCTCAGGCAATTTGTTGCAGGGATAGTCTGTCCCCAAACTCCGCTTCCCATTTGGTTTCACAGCCTTTCTTCCTCAGGCCCCATGTTTGGCAAGTGAAGACATGAAAGAAGTGTTCAGCACTGAAAATGAAACAGCCTAGGAAGCAACATCTCCCTGAACTGTTCATCTTTGAAGGCTGATATTTCTGGTAAGAAAACATGGTGGATGAACATAACTGCAAAATGTGTCTATGGGCTAGTAGGATTCATCCAAGTAAGTGGCCCTGGCCACAGAGTCTTATACCCTCAAAAGCATCTCTCATTCGACTTCTGAATGTCTCCATCATCTCCTAAACTGTGTGAGGGTCTGCTATACACTTCAGCTCCAGACATGGTGCAGAATGACCTAGCAAAGTGGTTATATGAATTCAAAGTGAATTAATCAAAGTTTAATTTCTTGATGGCTGAATGTGAGCATAGCCAAAGAGCCTGGCCACCGAGTCTCACTATAATAAAGGTGTTATTCATAGCACAGTGGGTCAAATCCCAAAATCTCTTGCAATATTCCTCTTCAATTCTTCTTTTCTAATGAACAATGGTCTGATGTAAAGGTCTTTCAAACGATATGTTTTTACTGATGTCCACAAATCCTGGGATCTTAGAAATCCCTTCCACCATCTGCTTTCATTTAGACCTCATGTTGACAAGGGCAATATGAGTTACTGCTCATACCCCCACCTCTTGGCGGGACCTGAGGCACATTGCAGATGCAGCCTTCACAGCTGGTGAGGCAGGACTGCCCCAGTGAAGCAATCTACTTGGTCAGTATCAGCCACTATCTCTCCTTCCTTTTTATATTTGCTGTGCTTCTCCCATATGAAGACTTTTCTACTAAACCAGCAAAGCTAAACTTTAAATGGAATAAAAATATAAAGCTTGTATAATAATTCTCCTTAATCAGCATCTACTGATGAGTTTTATATTTTATGACACTTTCTCAGTTTATATTTACTTACCACATCTATAAAAATGACAATAAATCCTATAAATGTTTAGCACATGGATGAGAGCTGCTGTGAATTCCAAGATGCAGCTCCTGATTATATAGCACACAGAGCAATGCAGAACTCATAAGTAACTCACTGGGAAATGGAAGCCATACTTGGGCACATATTTTTTGTTCTTTGTATCAGTGATATGCAAAGGCAATTATGTTTATTGGTGCTTTATCAAGCCCTCTGGCACAAAGATGCAGAGATCTTGGAAGAGACATGCTTCATTTCCTTGCCAGTACCTGACTTTCAAGACATTTCAGACACAGAAAGAACTTAAAAAATATTCTCTTTGCTTTTCCCTGTGCCCCATTATAGTACTAGATCTCTGAAAATAATGGATTTTATAGTTCAGTGGCTCAACCCGAGGAGAAAATAAATAGTTTAAGTTGATACCATTCTTTTTTCTGCAGTTTCATATAATTTGAGGTCACAAACCTGTAAATTTTTTATCCTTAAAAAAAGTTGCATCCATTTTGAAAAGAAAGCGAAGTTTTGAAAGAAACTGGGGGAAAAAAAAAAAGGAAAACTGAACTTAAATATTTTCTCAAACTTATTTTGAATTGGTTTTGCACTTCTTGAGTCCATACCAATTCAGTCAAATGCATGATGATGGTTTGATGTGCAGGACATCAGCACTGCAGGCAGAGGATACCAGGACATACCTCTCTTCTGGTCTGTTCTGCTCCTAGAGGAGCGTTAGCACCAATGACCAAAATCATATGCAGGGCTCAGATACACTTGTCTCTTCTGTGTTTCTGCCTATAGCCCTGAGCTTGAGTGGAATCTGAGAGAACAGCATAGAATTATAATAATTGTGATCTAATACATAATTGTTACTGTGTTTTGCAATAGCATCTCCTTGTAGATAGATCACTAGAGGCACACAGGTGTGCGTCTGTAGTTTTGTTAAGCCTTCAGAATGTAGTATTTGATTAACTCTTGGTTTTTCATAGTTTATTCCACCTGATACTTTATGACTTGCATGGATTTAATGTAAATTTAGCCTGTCTGAAGGCCACTAAAGAAAGAAAATTGCTAGAAAAGAGTTATCAATGCTTGATAGATATCTGTCAAATTCAGTTGGCTACAGACTTTTAATTGGAAGGTAGTTCTTGCTATTATTCATAACCATTCATGCAGAATTTTCTTTCTAAATTTGTTAGGTAACTGAATAAAGAAAGTAAAAATAACTATATTTTAAGAGTTTAAATGATGAGCTGTTAATTAGACATACCACAGCCAGGCTAGATAATTAATTAATATATCAATCAACCACCTAGTCATTATTAGTCAAATTACCATTGGGATTTTTGTTTTTATTCTGACTATGAAGATATTATTTGGCTTGTGAATCTGCTCAAATGCATAAGTGAGGCATACTTCTAATTCTTTTGTCAGAGATACAGACAACTAACACCACACCATGGGGAACACTGGCCATACTATTGTAAGAACTGATACAGCCTGTGCAAATACAGAAAAATTTCTAACTGGTGCATTCAAATAGTCTCATTTAAAGAAAATGTATAGGCTGATGATGGATAACAGCTGAGGATGTTAAAATACATAGGGTCTATTACCAAAAGACATCAATTAATTACTATGTAGAAAATCAGCGAACATATTGTATTATCCTGAACTCAGTTTCTCTTAATACAATCATTTATCTTGATTTGCACTGAATGCTGAAAATGGTAGGTCAATAAAGCACAAAACTGTGGGATGCTTTTGCAAACATTATAGAAGCAAATATGCTGATTAACATTTCATCACAGTAGCCTGTCAGAAAACCTTCTTGTGGGCATAAGCTTAATATGCTCCCATCATTCAAAATGACCTATGCTTATCCAAGCTAGTTCCCACTTTTTCATAATTTTTGTATTAGCACTGAACTGCTGCAGTCACTGAGCAGGACTCTGAGGTACCGAATGCTGCAAAATCAAAAACCAGGAGCTGTTCTTAAGGGCTCATGATTTACTCCTCCATATTCTGCAAAGGCATGCCCTGCTCTGGCAGGGGAAGAGGTGCATCCTCCCTTCTTAGCCAAGTCTCTTTGGGTGACAAGGACTTGAATTTTCCCATTTATCATGGCTGTAATTTGGTTTTCCACTGCTGACAGCAGTGTAGCCTAGACAACATGCAGGCCTTGAGAAAGTAGACCTGTGGAAGCCCCCTTGCCCCAGTATGTTCTGCGAGTACGAAATGGGGAGGATGGAGAGATGGTGGCCAAGCAGGGCCTGAGGACCCTCCTCAGCGTCCCAGTGGCTGGGATGATCCCCATCTCCTGTGCAGGGCTGTGTGGTTTGCAGCTGCATCTCTAGCCCTATTCCAAGCCATCTTGCTTTCAACAGCTGTCTGCATCAGCCTCAGTTTTTTGTTGTCGGGTTTTTTGGTTTTTGTTTGGTTTGGTTTGGTCTGGTTTTGTTTTTTGTTTTTAACTGTGGTCTCTGAAGCCCAGAATATCTATGAATGATTACTAAGGGATTTACAAAAAGTAGCTGTGAAAAGCAAAGCTACTCTCCACGGGTTTCACCCTTCAAGGTCCGCAGCTCCACTGGAAAAATGGCAAGGCTCCACAGGCCAGAGAAACCCCCTGTCCTTGGGGCTGCTGGGGTCTTTTCCTCCAAACTTTGCACCTGCTGCCCTCCCTTATGGTTCTCCTCTATCTCCTGTCCACAGGGACTGACAAAACACCTTGAGCCCACCCTGTGCCTTATGCAAAAGTGTCTTTAGTGATGATGTCTGTATTTTTCAGATGACAAATAATTGATAAAGCTGACCACAAGCTCTCAGTTAATTTACTTGCAGAACAGATTTAGATCCCAGTAACTGAAAATGGCTTGTACGTTACCGTCCATCCAGAGATGCAGATGGTGATGGGGTATTCAGGATCAATACCAATTCACAGAGGATGCTACCCAGGACCTGCTGTTCAGAGTTTCATTTCTGGCTATATTGAAACCTTCATTCTACATTTGGTCAACAAGATTTCTTGCAGCAATAAACTGCACTTTTTATGGCACACTTCTGCTGTGGGAGCAATAATGTGCTAAGCTTCATAGCTTGCTCCTCCACAGGAGACATCCCAGGCTATCAAAGTAACTATCTGTACTTACCAGCTGTACAAATAATTGTTCAGTAGTTATTTAATAACTGTTAAATATCATTGGTGTAAATATGTATATTGAAATAAACATTCCATAAATTAAATGTTAATATTATTAAATATTAAGCAATTTTAAGCGTGTCTTTGATATTAGAAAACCCAGCTAGTTTCCATGATCTTTAAGAATCCAGCCTGCTGTATCACACTGTACCCTCTCATCTTATTGCTTATGCTCAGGTGTAAATGCAGGTACAAACTTTGTTATAGATTGCATTTTATTAGGAAAGTCTGAAGTCCTACAGCAGGCTAGCAGAGAACATTATATGTTATGTTGAATGATGTCTCAATTATCTTATCCTTGCTGTTGGTCTTGAACAGTGCAAATGTGGTTTGATGTGCAAGAAACAGAAATGCATTCAGATCATACATACAGAAACAACAATGCATTCCCTGACGTATTTGTCAGGCTGCTCACTCAATGATCACCAGCATAAAATGGATAGGAAAAGCCCAAAGTCAGCAGGAAAAAAACAGAGAGCTTGCAGTGCTACCAGGACAAACAAAAATTAGCAATTCCAGACCAAAGTATCACAGGGTAAAGCAACAAGCTCATACACCTTCCCTAGGCAATTCCAACATCTTCACATCTGAAGTGCCATGACTGCACCCATCATTTCCAGAAGACTGTGGCAAAATCAGAGAATATTCAGTGCAAAGCACTAAAATTGCTCTAGCAGCTGAAAGATTAAATTATAACATAAAGGTTAAAAGTTAAAAATGTGTATAGTTTGAGCAAAATAATGTGTTGGCAGTAATGTGTAGAATTAATTGGCTTATAAAATCACAATGATGTTGACTATTTATTTAATGAGATGCACAAAACAGTAATTAGGAGTAATGGGACATAAAGAGGAAAGATGATGTGTTGGACAGTTATGAGGATGTGTGTCAAAGCATAATTCATTAGGTTGTGAAAAACACTAATGCTGAACATAGTGGAATATTAACATTTTGCAAATTAAAGACATACTAGGTAAAGCACAAAAAGTGGTATAAGGAAAAATCAGGCTGCTCTGGCACTAATTTTCTTTGTTTGTTTTTATTTTGTTTTGTTTTGTTTTCTGCAGCTGTATAAACTATCACTGAGGAAAACAATGAAATTATACAGGTACAAATGAGAGTGATACCACCAGCTAGTTACACGGCTAGAAAAACCCTAATGCAATTTTGACTGGGAATAGTTTTTTACCCTTAAAGCTAGATCTAATCAGAAGTGCTTATATATCTGGGCTTAAAATATTGCTCCTCTGACCCAAGTTATCAACCACTCTTCAGTTCTCACATGAGTTCCTGCATTGGACTGCCACTGGAAAGTTGGTCACAGTGCTGCCAATGGCTGTTGATGATGGTGATCCATGGAAATGCCTTGTCCTGGGGATACAGTTGTGTCTCTGAGAGCCAGGACGGGCTCAAGCACCCACAGTGTGTCACTCAGGCATAACCAAGGCCAACTGAGCCAGTTTAAGCAATCGCAGATCTATAAAACTTAAGTAGTAGAAAGGAAATCCCAACTGTGATCTTCTTAGCTTCTCTGCCAGTGTAAGCTTTTCTCCAGCAAAGAATCAAAAAGAGTAGATGAGAACACTTTTTCTCCACCAAATAATGCATTCAACAGAAAAGCTATTTTGAATACTTCACTAGAGAGGTTCTATTTAAGTGATGGAAAATTAAAGAAAAAGTTGAAATAAATTTTCATTTAAGAATTTTTTTTACATTTATGAAATAGTTACCTTTCTTTTTGAAATATACATTTTCAATTTTAAATTGACAACAAGTACAGAAAACAGTTTCATGAGAAAGGTTAAATAACCCATAAATGAAGCATTTCATCCTTTATTCTGAAGTCAAGCAAAGCATTCTGTTTTATCCCACAATGGATCCTCTATTATTTATGCAGCTTTAATTCTGAATCATTGCCTCCAAGTAGGATGTGCAAATTTTTGCTAACAGAACTTCTTACGGCGTGCAGGCAAGAGCTGATTTTCTGCCTACTAGATCAATCCCTTAAGTAGCTTTACCCTTTATCACCTTGAAACGGGACCAGTGCCAAGCACAGGCCAAGCATTTATTTTCCATAAGTAATAAACTTGTGATTACAGTGATTGTACAAAGCATGCTTTGTCTTTTTACAGTTATCAAGGGGAAAGGCAACACTGATTTATATGTTGTTAAACAATGCTGCTGACTGCTTTGTAAACAGAAATGTTCAGATGATCTGAACACACCTGGGGATATATTCATCACTGGACTTGTAGTATTTCATCATTTCCAGGTCTATTCCGAGTCATGGACATATGCAGAATCTGGATTATGGTTTCAGTGGGAAAGTAAGCAGAGTAGACTGATGAGAGGTTTGCAATTTTCAAGTGACTCCTTTAGCATTCTGTTGAGTCTAAATTAGCATCCTTAGGCTCCTGACTGGAAGTGCTATTCAGAAATGAGTTACAGGGAATGGTTACAACAAAACTGTGGTACTTAACATACTGTCTCAAACCATTTTCTTGCTCAAATTCAGTAGTGTTAGCTTTAGGATGCCTAACATACAATGCAAGGCACTATCTCACAGGCGTTCAGAATATCTAAGGGTTCCCACATATAGTGCTAATGATGTGTAGGTGGTTGTTAATTTATAGTATAGAATACAATCATTGCAGAATGTAAGCTCAATGCAACATTAGAGATTTTTTCATGGTGAAATTGTGTTTTGATTGAATTTCCATGTTGAATTGTTTCAGTGTTTGTGTAAAGCACAAAGCAAACCAGCTGTTCTTTGGCATCTGTCAAATAAATAATTAAAATCTGTGACTTAGGGTAAATAATAAAAAGTAATCTGTCTACTTACTGCAAATTAAACACAGAGCAGTTGCTTTAGGATGATGGATATAGGAATAAAATTCATCAAATAGCACTCCACATACAAGGACTTGAATTACATGAGCATTTTGAATGGACAAAATGATATGCAGTGGCCAGTTCAGCACTACTGCAGGAATTTCCTTTTGTTTCTGCAATGAAACATTAAAAATCCATTCTAAATCAGAGTAGCCAAAAGGCTAAATGGCCTGTGTTTTTGCCCTACTGTGTTCTCAGTCCTTGATAATAATGCGGGGAGTTGAAACCACGGTACAGTTAGGAGAGGAGCGTGCCTCATGCCTCTGCCTGCACGTATTGCTTTTCTGTCAGCATCTCAGAGAAATGCCAGCATGTGCTTATTTTATCAGAGTGTGCATGCACGTGTGTGTTAGCAAATAATCTAGTAATAACAGATGTACCGTAATTATGTCTGAGCTGATTAAACTTCCAGGAGGCAATGACTACTTTTTCTGTAATGGTTATTTCCAGCACAATTCAAAACTCAGTACTGGATTCAGTAGGAGTCCTGCAATTTAATAGGAAAAGGATTGCATCTTTAAGCAGACAACATACCTTGGTAATTGCTGCTTAATGTTCTGGGGTTTAGTGATCACCTGTGCTGCCATGGCATGATGGCAGCCTGTGGCACCGACAGCGATGGGGGCTGTAGCGTTAGGTACTTTCACGGTGTTTCAGAAGAGGCTGTACTCTTTGATGGCTAATAGTAGTCCTACGCTTGCCAGAGTGTTCCTGCTGCAGAACTCAAACCTGTGGTTTGACAGCTCCAGCTAGACATCTCTATTCTCTCTTTGCTTCTGTGAAACTTCCCCATGAAAGCAATATTTTCTCTGCATCAGTCTCCACCCATACAGGTTCAGAAAGAGGATCGGCAAGAGGCCAGGCTGCACTTTCCTTAGGCCATGCCACACCACCTCACATTGCAAAGGACCAAAGCAGGGAGAGAATGAAACTGTAGCACTGAAGTCAAGAGAGGATTGGCCTCTTCCTGAGCCTCTTTAGCACACACGGCAGTGCCCCATCAAATGGGAAAGAAATCAGTTTCAGGGTTTTATTTAAAAATGAACACAGTAGGAGTGTTTTCATGCTTACAGAGGATCTTTATCTACTGTGGACCTCAAAGCACAGGAGAAGCCTTACTGCTCAGTGAAGGAATATTTCTGTGGACCAGCCTTGCAGTGAAATGCTTTCAATATGCCAGCCCTTTCCCATAATATAACCAGTAGACAAAATTCACAGTCCACACAATTTTAAAGCATAACAATGGCTTGTATAGTTGTTGCTGTATTTTGCTAGGAATTTTCATCAGAAACAATAGAAAAACATCCTTCTGCTTGTAGTCTTAAAGTACATGACACAAATTGGACCACTGAGCCCCAGGAATAGAAGCACAAGGAAATGCAGTGTTTCTGGGCTGCTGAACTCATGGCAGAGTTCAGTCCTAGGCTGATGCTTGTCCTTTGCCCAGACTTTTGGATTCTTTGCTTGAATTTTGTTGTGAGTGCCAGAGGGATTTAGAAGCAATGTGCGTGGACAGACTGATTTTGTGCTTACAATATTGCTTTTCAAAAAAACAGAGCTTATGAACTGTATTTCTGAAATACATTACATACCTTGAAGTTTTATGGATCCCCAATGTGCTTTATTTTAAGATTAGTAGGACTCTTTCAGGCAGCAACAATAAGAATTGTGAAGAGACTGCACTTTATTTTGAGAGAATATAACTTTTTTTTTTTAGATTAAAGTGACCATCTAGCATGAGAAACATTTTAGAAGATGCTTAGACTTTATTTTAATCAACATTTATGAAATTACTTTTGTTTCAAAAGGCTTGCATGAGATAGAGCAGGAAAGATGAAAGAAATAATAACTATTTTCCATTCACTTTCCTCCCTGAAGGGATTCCAGAGCGCTTTACAAGCCATCAGACTGAGTATGCCATGGGGACCACTTGTCTGAAATGCCACCTTCTCTGGAGCGGAGCCGAGCAGGCATTTTCCTGCATGTAGTAGCAGCGTATAATGCATTACCACAGAAACTGAAATATACCTTCTTCAGCTAAAACCTGTTAAGAGAAGCATCCCTGATGCCTCATCAGTCTATACAGCAGACTTAATGACTTGCAGTTATGCTGCCCTTGGGCCCAAGGGCACTCCTGTCCAAATGTGTACCTACCTGCCACAGTGGGGTTCGTTCCCGTGCCATGGTGCCTGGGGTCGTAGACTGTCTGTTCCCCTCAGCTTCTTCTGACATAACTTGTGACAGTTCCTATTACAGTAAGAAACCTCACATATAACCTCCATCTTCCTGAGACTCAAACTCCAATCCCAAAAGTACTTCCCTGTGGCTGCCTCTTCATGTGTTCTGTCTATATGGCTGGTAAATCCTAGGGGACAATTGTAAGCACAACGTGGTCCCCCACCACAGAGCTGAATATCCTCTGAAAACTCTCCAGCATCTATTTGATGATATTTCTAAAATGCTTCCTATTCCTATGGCTAAAAGGAGAGTTTCTTACTTGTATCTTACATATGAGCCTTACCTCCCTTCAGCCTTGCTGATCCGGATAGTTGCCAAAGAAGACGCTGTTCCCTTTCGTTACACTATTT
The DNA here is from genome assembly GCF_000695765.1 of Mesitornis unicolor. Taxonomy (NCBI): domain Eukaryota; kingdom Metazoa; phylum Chordata; class Aves; order Mesitornithiformes; family Mesitornithidae; genus Mesitornis; species Mesitornis unicolor. The sequence goes on from NW_010177177.1 coordinate 84,223, forward strand.
TAAGCCTCCTTCTGGTGACAGATAGGCAGTGAGTGACAAGAAAGCGCACTGAGACCCTGGTGCATTGGACAACCCTGGCTTAAGCAAGGCAACTCAACGCTCTTCTGCCCAAGGCTGGGATGCAGGGCCCTCTGCAAGGCAATGGCCTCCCACCAGTAGGTAGACAGACACAGAGCAGCTTTCTCTGCCTATTAAGATCATTGTTAACAATTTGTCTTCCAGTGAGGGAGTCTGACATTTTCATGTTCCTCCTAAAACCCAGTGGAGTATAGCCACTTCTAAATTTATGAGGAAGAAGAATTCAAAAACATTTCATTTTAGAAAATTCTCTAAAGCATGAGAATGCTTTATTTTGCTGGTGTCAAGATGATTTGTGTTGTCACTGTAAATGTAACATGCAATGATACGGTTTAAAATAAATTTTTTAAAAATCAAAATAATTGAAGTTTCGGTGAAATTAAAACATAATGTTGAAAAGAAAACAAACTAAAAATATAATTGAAACAAAAATAAAGAAAATTAAATACTTTTTAAAACTCTGTTGAGAATTTCACTGAAATGGTTTTAACCAAACATCCTATGTTTTTGGAACAGAATTTTTCATTAAATACCCCACATTCATCAGAGGTTTTCCTCACCATAACTCTTTTTAGTTAGAACTACAGATAGTAGGTGCTTTCTGCCTCATTCCTGTATGGATGAGAGACTTTGACTGGCTTCCAAAAGAGGCTTATTTTGGGTCGTTTTCTTTCAAATCATCTCTAAGACACTTTGGGAATTATCATAAACAGTGAGAAATTTCAAACTGATTAGGCAGCATAACTGAAATAAGAGAAAAAGAAAATAATTTTTGCTTTAGAGAAGCAGTACTTTCTTATCTTCTCCACCTAAAAGTCCTGTATGGAATGGATTTACATCTGAACAGGTTTCTAACTGTCAAAACGAGCCTTTGATGGAAAACAAGCAGCATCACTTATTGAATTCTGCAGACATTTTACATGGTCAAACAGTACAAGTAATACCACTGGGCAGCACAGCGTAAAGAGTTGAAGATAGATGTGTCTGCCTGCACCTCAGGACACTGGGTATACACAAATACACTACCCACAGCCTGTGTGCAGAGTTTAATGTGCTCAGGTTGCATCCCTACTGCTAAATGCACCCAACCCAAGGAGTCAACAATAGCCCTAAGCAAACTGGTGAAGAGTATTTTTGCTGATTAGGGCTAGCCCCTTTTAAGTAGGCTTAGAGGTAGCTTTGGCCAGGTAGTAACCTCGTGGCCTGGAGACATAATGACTTAGTTATTTTTCTGCAAGTTTTGGGGTTTCTTTAAGTGAAATTCAGTTTAAACATGGATTGAGTTGTATTGCAGGCCACTTATATGATATTTTTATAGTCTGGAACTGAAGGCAAGCATTGCAAGTCCTGGAGTGTGTAGGACTTGGTCAAGCACTGTAACAGGCTGCCTAGGGAGGTGGTGGAGTCACCACCACTGAAGGTGTTAAAAAAACGGGTGCATGTGGCACTTCAGGACATGGTTTAGTGGGCATGGTAGTGCTGTTTGACTGTTGGACTTGATGATCTTAGAGGTCTATTCCAACCTTAATGATTCTGTGTTACTATGACTTTTCTATCACCAAAGACCAGTGAGAGAAGGGGGGCAGCCCTGTAGGTGTGGGGTGGTCCCTGACTGCAGACAAGTTTTGTCTCAGTGGATCTGGTTGGTGAACTGTGGAAGAAATCCCAAAAGCAAAGTGACAACTGTGCAATGCAGACAGTAAGGGCACAGCATTTAGTGCCTGCAGTGAACTCAGGAACTCAATTATGTGTTAGAGTAGACAAGCCCTAAAAAGAAATAATTTACACAGCCTGTTACATGATCACAAAAAAGGAAAGGAACTGCAATTATTGGCTGCTGACAAAGTTACCATGGAGTGCATTTTAGTTATAAATCATGTAGTTTTCCTAATTTCCATAATAAAGTTCTTGTTCTTTTACACATAGACTCTGTGCTTATGAATGAGGAAATGCTGCTTATTGAGAGTGCCTCAGGGAAATAATTTCTGATTCCAGAAACTCAGACAATTGTGTTTCTCAGGTTCAAGGGGAATGTTTGCTATCTGAACTAGTTCCCTATGGCTGCTGTCATAGCAGAAGGCTTACCTTACACCAGTAACTGAGGATGATACTCATTTATATTTCAATATATGAGAGTTAGGTGTCAGTCTCACTGGTTCATTTAAAACACTCTCTATAGCTAGTGGAGATTCTCTTTTGAATCAGCCTTTATCCATTGGCTATAAAGGAAGATCAGAGCACTGATTTAGGCTGCATGCCTACATTTTATAAAGCTAAGTGAAATGAATCATTATTTGATAGGATAGTTCATGCTCTCGGGAAAAGTAATATAAACTTCTATAAGTACTTCTTTAAGTAAAACGCTTAAGAAAATTCATAGCCATGAGGATTTAAAGACAAAATATAACTCCGACTATGAAAAACATGACATTTTCCAATGTATAAACTAGTCTGATACAGTAGATTAACTGACTCTCTCTTATAAATATAATACAGAAACTTCAAAGTGTAACTTTATTAATAATTTCCCCTAATGTATTAAGGATATTTTGGGATTGGAGATATGGCAAAATCACATATTTCCCCATGGTATCACCAAGGACACATCTACATAGCAAATAGCAAAACAACTGTAATGATAAAGAAGAGTTTCTGTGGGAGTTTAGATATCTTCTTCCATGTTTTCAAAGAATGATTTAAAAAAAAATCTATTCTACTCCCTACTTTACTGCTTATCTTCAACCGTAAGCATTTCTTTTTTCATATTGGGAATGTATTTTGCTGCCTTTGTACACCACCTAACACATTGTGAAGCTCAGTGTAATGCAAGCAGTAAATACTAAAACCAATATTTTTTTCTTGGTACAATGATAATTTTAAGCTAATAATCCTTGTTTTCTTAAACTATCTGGGAGTTACAAGCTGTTCTTTTAATGGACTGAGGCCAACAGAAACATCACCATTACCTTCATTTGGGGCAGGTGTTGTCTTTGTATTTTAAAATGCATTTTAAAATGCAATTCAATAAGAAATAATAAGCACTGCCTGAACACATTTTTAGTTTAGCTAAAGTTTTAGTTTTAGTTCAGCTAAGAAGGCTGATTTTTTTTCTAGCTTGCTATATTCTACTGAAATTTTACTCCCAATCAAATACCACTGCATTTATTTTTACTGTATTAATATGTTCTTAAGATAATGTGGTTCAGTCCTTTGGGGCCATTTTACATGTTCTTTAAACACCTGGGTATATCATAGCTTCCATATCTGGTATGGCTTCCATCAACTTTTTAAATAGCTTCATTTGTTATAGAGCACGAGCTCATGTTTCACGCACCCGTAAACACACGTGTATTTCAATTCAGATCAGCTAGGCATGAAGTAAAACCCCTACCCCAGCTTGAGATACCCCTGTCTTACCTGCAGTGTTACAGGGTGTATCAATGGGAACACTGCCACTCCTGTGTTATTTCAAACCTTCACAGCATTACCATGGACTGGTGTTGGCCTCAGGCAAGACAAAGGCCATGACCAAATTCAAGTACCATGGTTTATCTACATGAGAGGCAAGGAAAGTGACTTTGCAATTAAAGCTATTCCCTGCAGAGCTGCAGGTTCTCATTTACTTGGAATGCAAAGACTTTTTCTTGTGAACTAAACTCCTCCAGATTTAGGGAATGCATTTAGCAGCCTGTAATACTGTAGCTCTGGTTTTATCACACATCTATGCTTCCTCCTGAAGAGTTAGATAACATATGTGGATTTTTATTAAGGTGTAAGTCTATATGGTCTGATCCAAAACTCTGCAGAAAAACGCTGGTCTCTGCTTCTAAACTAAAAGGACTGATTCTAATCTCATTTAAACTTTTGGCATCATGAAGTCAGTCTTAATATGTATTCATAGCTGTGATTACTGCCTCTCAGCTACCTACTCCCAATACTGCAGACTCATACAAAAGTGCTGAATGCATCTTTGCATGAACCTTCATTCAGTCATTACATTTGTTCAAGGTAAGATTTTGCATAAAAGAAAAATTTCCTTTCTCACGTATTTTCCAATTTACTGCAGTCACACCCATACCAGTCTGGAGTAACTAAAAGCTATTTCCCTTTCTAGAGTAAATTTTTTGCAATGATATTAGAAGGAGACTCAAGGATGCTTTCATGCAGGATAAGGGGCAACTAAACCACTGGCTTTGGTGTAAGGTCAAAATCTGGCTTAAAAAAGCCATCCTGCAATTAATGCTTTCCCCACTTATCCCTTCATCTCCTTCAGAGCCTTTAAAAGCAGGTTAGGATATATGGGAGACAAAACCAAAGTTTTTTTTTTTATTTGGGGGTTTTTCTTCATTTGGCAGCTAAAATGAAAGCCATCAGGTGGAAAGGATACTGCTAAGTGAGAGAAGGAACTGGAGGCAAGTCTGTGTGTTCAGAAAAGCGTGCTGCATGTATACCTGAAGAGTTTATAGAAGTGCAGAGTGCTGTCAAAGCATTTAGGATCAGCTGTGAAAAGATCATTTAAGCACATCACAGTATTGCAGCACTATCAGATGCTTACAGGGCATTGTCCTGAATCACCCCCTGCCCTGTGTTTCTGCAGTGGATGGATGCAGCCTTGGTTTGATGGATTGCATGACTGTAGCTGTGTAGTGAATGTACTGGCACTCAGTGAGTGTTCAGAAGTTTTGGTACAGAGCTGGGGATCCAGAGGCTTTAGGGATTATTGTAAAAAGCAGAAGTAATGTATTTAAAGCCAAGATTGTCTCTGTGTCACGAGGTTAAAAAGTCCGCAGCACACAGCCCATCCTGAGCTTCCAGGAACTTAGTTTTTGCACTGGTGGACAGTGTTCCCACAGGCTAACCCAGTGTCTTAGGGAGGTAAGTCCTGCAGAAGCAGGTCAGCAGTGATAGAGAGAGCAGATCGCACCTCAGACCAAGCTGAGAGGATCAGGGTGCCACTGCCTTAACACTGCCTTCAAATAAGTTCAGCCCTGAATCTGAATCACCTGTCTTGAGTCCAAATCTGAATGGAACATTGTAAAGAAGAAACCAGAGCAAAACATTTCCTCTCCATGCCACTTTCCCAAGAAATAAACAGAGTTATTGTAGTTATGCTGAAGAATCAGAGACTACAAGCTCCTAACTGAAAAGAAAGAGTAATCACCACCTCAGCTGATACTACTCCTGGCAATAAGAGAAAGTTTCATGCTTTCAGACGATGTCATGATCTTCACCTGGCAGGCTGAGAGGTTTACTTAAAAAAAAAATAAAAAGGTAAGGGGGGAAAGAAGAAAGAACTGCTTTACTCTTGCTTATAATACAAAAGGACCATCCTGCTGCACCTAGCTTTATGAATGGTCTTACAATCAGGTTAGAAAAGCACTTTTAGTAGAAGAGAGCACAGCTTTAACCTCCCTCAGTGTTAACTGGACGACAACAGATGGAGCAGATGGAGCAGTGTCAGAGGCTGCAGGAGCTATCGCAAAGCTGATGAGTCCCTCAGGCAAGAAAATTCTGTCTAAGCATAGTTTAAGTTTCAGGATTTCATTCAAGCTTAGTTGAACTTTTAAGATATGTGGTCCATTCTGAACTCCTTAAAAAAAATATCAACAGGTTTGCAACAATACTGTGCTGCTTTAGTATACAGCCAAATCCTTCCTACCAGTTTGGTGACAGACAGTCCAGCCAGATGATTTATTTGCTTATTGCAACTTTTCAGTGTAGATTTTAGCAATCCATTAAAAAAAAGCACATTCCTCATAATGCAGAATGTATTGAAATTTGCCATCTGCTTCACTCTAAGTGTCTATAGGGTTTGGTTGTCATCTGGAGCCCATAATTTATGGCATTGGCTAAACCACAGCACCAAGCTTTTGACTTCTCTTTTCCTGAATTTGGCATTGTTCTCACAACGTTTGAAACAAAACCTCCACACCTCATCACAATTGCTTTTAACATTTTGAGCATCACTAGTGACAAGAATGTGCTTCTGGAGAGTGAAACTGGAATATCAACAAGAGTGTGAATCTTCACACCACAAAGAGGAGCAAGGACGCTGGCAGATGAATCCTCTATTCCAGAAATGTTGGCAGTTGCGACAAAATACCACAAAGTGGGTAAGAAATATATATGCTGGGGTTGTAGCTGTCTGTTGCACCCAGCCCAGCTGGCACACGCTTTCCTTTATGCACCAGCTGGCACAAGATCAGCATCTATCGTAGAAACATTTAAGATGCCTATTAAGCTTTTGGCGTAGGCAACAGGGACTGTTACATCTCCCTCCTGCTCTATGGGATCCCTCTGCAGTTTCAGCCCATTTCCTTAGAGACAAAAATCCACATAAGAAAACTGTGGGTGCAGCAGCACCCAGAGAAGTGTCTGGATAGACACCAAGGACTGAATGGCATCTCTAGCTACTGTACTGCCACCAGCTCTCCCACTCCATTTCGGTAAGCTTTCTGCTGGATTTCCAGACATTCAGCAGCCTGCATGCCATGCTGCCTGGCAAGAGACCCCAGCCCCATGGCCTCTGTGCATGGTCCTGCATCAGTGCCAGCATCTCCTCACTGCCCATGGGATGAGGAACTGATTTGTGCTTCTCAGTGCGCTACCCAGAACATGAGGTTATTTCTATGGTCCGGTGCTGGAAGGCATGGGATAGCTACAAAACCAGACACTTTTTCTCTTTTAATGTTGCCTTCCATACTCATTTGATATATAATGGTACCAGGGTGCAGAGAGGCATATATGCCTTGAATTATTGTTGTCAATCAAAGGCAAATCACGCAGTAAATTCAACAGTGACACAAATGACAAATAATTTTAAAGGAAAAGAGAACCAGGACTTGGCTGCCTACTCAGTACTTTTCCAGGAGACAGACAAAGGGCTTCATATTCTTGTGCTGTCAGTCTTGCACCTTTTATAAGCACTGACTTAACTAAGAAATCTTAAATCACTAGAGAAAGCTGATAAATATAGCAGCTATTTTATCTGCAGAAGAAGAGCATTTCATATTTCATGTAGCCTGTTTAATGACATTTTATCTATATTAACAGTATCTTCCAGGTAGCAACATATCTTTTGTGTCTCACTCCCTTTCTCTTCCTTTCTCTCACTCCAGAGGGATAAAATGTTTATTGAGAGAAAATGTGGTACAAAAAGAAGTGCTTGGTTGTCACATGACATCACCTTATTTTAAGCAACCCTTAGTCCTATGGCTTATTAAAATTTCCTGCTGCTCTAACATTTCTGAAAGAAAAAAATATATCAGATACCTTCACAACTGGATATTGAATGTTGTGTTGTACCAAATGATTTATGCTTAAACACTTCCCATTTACATATTTTTAAAAAATGTGAAACCTTCCACATCTAAGCAATGGAAAGATGCTAGTCACGGTCTGAAGTGGCTGTAATAATCAGTGTAATGAGACAACAGTAGTCAGGTTTATACTTTATGATTTTTCATAATTTTAAGCTTATTTTATTGATAGGATGATATGCCCTTTCATTTTTTTCTCACATTTTTCAACCACACTTTATTACACAATTGATCCAATTACATATCTAGCATCAGCTGTGCCAAAAATAATTTACTATCTCTGTCTCAGTCCGTGATTGGTAATTAACATCTTCCATATGAAATAGTTAAGTTGCTTTTCCATTCTAACATAGCCAGACCTTTTAAGTTTTAAGATATGAACAATAACTGCATTTCACAAAACAGTGCACAACTTTCTTTTATTTTTTTTCTATGGTCCAATTCAATAAGAACATACCTTTAAAACAATACCAATGTGTTTTATACAGCTATGAAAAGCCTTTCATTTAGAAATAGCTTGGTAAAATAGAGGTCTTTATTCTGGCTGTTACCTAAATAGTGTCTGAAAGTAATTATTACTGAAACCAGGATGTTCTTTACCTAATAACCTCAGTCTGTTTTCCTAATGAAAACTGCCGTGTCCATGAAGGACAAAATCACAGCGGGGTGGCATTGTCCTCTTGGCCAGCTATGAAAGAAGGTCAGGGAGTCAAGGACCACAGAGAGGTGTATTTCATGGAGGCATCCCCCTGCTGGGTTTGAGGTGCCCCAGTATCATTGGTGTGGGGAATTACATTGCTTCAGACCATATCCCAAGTTTCAGAAACCTTTTTCAGATGAACTAATTTTGACCTCATTAATGTTTATAAATATTTAAAGGGTGAGTGTCACGAGGATGGAGCCAGGCTCTTCTCGGTGACAAACAATGATAGGACAAGGGGTAATGGACACAAGCTGGAACACAGGAGGTTCCACTTAAATTTGAGAAGAAACTTCTTCTCAGTGAGGGTGACAGAGCACTGGAACAGGCTGCCCAGAGAGGTTGTGGAGTCTCCTTCTCTAGAGACATTCAAAACCCGCCTGGATGCCTTCCTGTGTAACCTCATCTAGGTGTTCCTGCTCCGGCAGGGGGATTGGACTAGATGATCTTTTGAGGTCCCTTCCAATCCCTAACGTTCTGTGATTCTGTGATTAAATGAACTGCAAAAAAACTGTATGGAAATTCATCTACAACTCTGTGACAATGCAAATGGTTAGGCAAAGAAATCTATGTGGGCTTGATTGTCACGTAACACATGACATAAACAGTCAAATTCAAATAAAAGTTGTCTGTAATAGGAAATTTTGTTGCTTTAAGAGTTATGATACAAGTAAGGAGAAATGCTGCTACACCAGTATACAAGGGTTTATACAGGTACATGTCTTCCAGTCTGCAATGTGAAATAAGCTAAAGCAGTGTAAGACCCAACACATTTACTAGTAGACCAATTGCAGTAAAAATAACATACATGGACTAATACATCATACATGATCCGACATAGTTTTATGGCTTTCACTCTGTAAGCCAGGCTAGAAACACTGCTTGTATTTGACAATCTTCATATCAGCAATAAAAGGGAGGGCTTCTTCATTAATATTAAAGCAATTTCATAAGTACTGTACATTAAATTTATATACAAGTACTGCAGAGAAAAAAAAGAGTAGGATTTTTTTGCATAGTGTTATAAAGTATAACTTTTTAAAATATCATGTTCCAGTCACTGCTTTCCACTATGTCACACCTGCTTATGCCACTTATGACATGTTACACTACACAACCATAATGCAGAGTGACTTATCTAGTGTAACACAAAGTGAGGCATTAACAAATGTATAAATAGCTTTGGGAGGGAATCAGATTTAGCAAGAAAGTTTTGATTACATCAGACAGTTCAGGTTTTGATAGACTTTTAGTCAGTTTGCCGCAGAAGTCTGTATGTTTGCATTATTCAGTTCAATTCAATATGAATTACAAGATGAAAGATGTAGAGAGACATTCTGCTAAAACTCTATGCCAGAATACGCTATAGAAACATGGGAGCTGTGTTTATGTACATTACATATGATATTCAAAGAACAAAAAAGATCAAGTATCTAGAGACTCATGTCATTTAACAGATCATGACCCCATCCTGAAAATACTTAAGCCTATTAATAATGTAACGTATTAACATTTAAGATAATATATGTCAGTTATTCTGTTGATGTTGAAGAGACTAAACAGGTATATGGATTTAAGTGTGCGTGGACAATGCACAATTAGTCTCTTAGGCTGTTTATTGTCTAACTTTTTTTTTTGTTTACTTTGCAAAAAAGTACTTTTAGTAATTAGGAAAATAAAATAAAGTTTTAACGTATGGAATTATAAGATAAGATACTAAATTATGTAAGAACTGCTGTACAGGAATAGAGTTTGGCTCAAATGAATATTCATAATTACATGATTACTTCAATTTTACATTTGTAACAAGTAATACTTAGAAAAGTAAAGAAATCTTCTTTTCCACATACCTAGAATAAATTATTGTAAAAAAAATTTGCACTGAAAGTTTCATTCAGGATGTTCTCTTCAAAAAATACATGTTGATAGAAATAGTAAAACTTCCTGTGAAAATACTTTAAAAAAGTAGCTGAGTTTCAGCAGAATAAAACCCCAATAAAGAATTTTTTTTACCTTATTTGTCTTATTACAATAAAGTAAATATAGAAATACTTTGTCTTATTAGTTTCACGACATTATTGGAAACTATCTGGAAAACATATACATAAGAATACAATGTTAACATAAGCAACCTTTGCATTGCTGCCCTGTGATTTAAGACCTTTTTATTGTGCTGCACTAGTACTTCTTTACATAATTTTGGATGAAGAATACCTAATACTTTTAGAGCTCTTCCTTGATTACTCCAATATGCTTTACAGGAAAACATAAATTTTATCAGTAAATGTATAGGAAGCCAGCATGTCCTATTCAGATCTGAATTCTGAAATTTTTTTGATTTATGTAACATGGCAATGGTATTTCCATCTATTGAGATTACACATATATTTCTGCAACGAATCACTCAAAAGTGACTCACATCAGTTAAGAAGTGGCAGAACATGTGCACTTAGCACAATTCTGGCATTGTAATTTTTGAGATACATTATATTTCAAATGGGGGAACATTTCTGCACTTCTTAGCAGAGCTTCCTTTATGCAACAGGAATGCACACATGTAAATTCCAACATAGACTGGAATATAGATTAACATTGGAACACAGATTAGCAGTAATGTGATAAGAAAAATAGAATAAGTTCAAACATTCTTTGTGGCTATAAATATTTTGTGCCTAGAAAAAGGTTTGGGTGTATGTCTGTGGCTTAGCAAACAGAAATTAACTCTTGAGAGCCAAATATCCCTCTTGGAAACAGATTAACTTTACTGTAGCAGAGTATTTTATCTGGTATCAACAGTTGGTACATAGGCATTGCAATAGAGAATCAGACTGCATAAAAGTAAAACACAGCTTTTTTATAATAAAAATTAATTATAAATTAAAGTATTATACTGCTCTTTCCTTTTTTTAGGTTCCTGGGATTAGCTGACTGTCTCTGGCAAACATAACACAGTTGAGATATGTGATACAATCGCTCATTTCCAAAGAGTAAGAATAACTGAGTTGATTAGCAGATGTGAGTGTGAAATACCTTTCCAACTGATGAAAATTTTCAAGATGTTAGAGAATAATTATTGCAAAAAGGAATGAAAAATAAAAATTGCATACATTTATACTAGCCAGCCCTCAAGGAGAATTGACTGCAGGGCAGTGAAAAGGTGAGATTGGTTTTTAAATATTTAAGTTTTGATAATTTTTATTTTTTTTCACTCCACCACATAGAAAATAAGTCTAACTTTCAAATCTTAAAATGGGAAATTTTTTCATCTTTTAAATATTGCTGAACTAATTAATGCTGTAAAATTTTGAAAGGAAATGCATTGTGGCTTAAACATTCCATAAATCCATAAAAATTTCAGTTTTGACAATAAATGCCACTGGAAAAAACCCCATAAATAACAAACAGAACAAAACCCTTGTAAAAATTCTGATCAATTCTGTTAATCCATTCCTTTGTGGTGGAGACTTTCTTTTCACAGTCAGATTCCTCCCACATTCTTCTGCACTGCAGAATCTTTCTAAGTAAAGCCATTCTTTAATGTAACAGGGAAAGCAAATTTTCTTAGGAAATTTCTTTAAAATATTTTTTCAGTTATTCAGGCCACCAAATCATTCTTATAGGAAAAATGTTCTTATACTTTCAGCCTGTTGAGGGCAGAACTGAAGATTTCCTGATTGCACAGTGCAACTGTAAACATTACAAATATCCTGTAGCAGTGATATCCTGTTTTATCTGTAGGACATGAGAGACATTCAAGATAGTCATTTCATGCTAGCAATTTTTAATTATAGATCCCATGCATTTCAAACAGGCACTTTTATAATTCCCAGAACATGGCTCTAGATGATCCTGTTACAGCAAGAAAAACGTTGAAGATTAACCAGAAACTCCATCATTTCCCAAATCTATCACCTGACCAGTTCTGATGAACTGAGCAGCATCACAAGGAAATAAAATTAAAATGCATAACCCAGTTTTGCCTAAAACAAACTATTTCTATTTATTTTCTTGAAATTTAAAATTAGATAGGCAAAAAAGTGATAGACCTCCAGAATCCCTGAAATAAGAGTTAAGTAAGCAATGTAATATTCCTAATTGCAGGTATTGTCTTGAATTCATCTGATGCCAACTCAGAGTCATTCCTTTTTAATTCAAGCAATATCCCAAGATACTCATACATTGGGTTGTCAGATTTTCCATTAACTGAGTATGTAATTCAGATTTCAGGTGGACTTAGAAAAGCACAGATCACAACATTACAAGTACAGTCCCAACTAGTTGGGTAGAACAAAACCTGCTTCATATGATAAGATTCAGTGTTGAGGTTCACTGGCAGGATGGTGACAATAATAAAGACTTTTCTTTTAGCTCTGAAGATGGGGTGGTAGCAGCCAGAAAGAATGAAATGTTAGGGGATGATTCATTTAAAAACAGCAGAACTATCTGGAAAAAATGTGGCAGAATTCACACAGAAATACTAATCTATTGTTTTGCTGAAACAGTTTTTAGTTCAATCTGGAGAAGTGAGGTTATTAAATATCTTCATGGTTTGTGCTAGTGGAGAGAGGGGACTGATTAGATTATGGCTGTGTGTTTCTGTTAGAGGCAGAGGCATGAAGCCAGCAAGAAAATTATAAACCAAATGCACAACAAATCTGAAAAGCTCTGATTCTACTGTACAGGCATTTCTGGCATGCAGGGAGTGAAGAGAGCATCCTTGGCACTGCCTGGAAGGAGCCTAAGAACCACATGGAGGGGAGTAGCTTCTTGGTTTTGTTCCTGTTATGTTGGCAGAAATGGGGTTTTGTCTGGAATTTCTGTAAATAGACAGGGTTTCATTCAAAAGTGGCGACTTCTGATCATCATTTTTTTCATCCGCATGGAAATAATCCCCAAGACCCTGAATTCTGTTAGAATCTGTAAAATGTCTTCCTATTCCTTTGTGTACAATTATACAGACTTTCATATACTTTACACTTACTTGAAACTGCTAAATTTTAACCCTAATATATTTTAATCTGTAATTTAAGAAATACAACTAAAACAGGATTACTGAATCACTTCCTCTGTAAAATTTTAAATCCTTTTACTGTTACTTTTTGAAGCACAGTGAGGCCCAGGGCACTATACTGTAACCCTCAGATTTTTTTTAACATGTTCAAATGGGAACTGGAAACACTCGCATAGTTATGCATGCTATTAAGCACTAACCTAATATTACAGCTGAGTATACAAGTAGCAACAGTACAGAGAATAAATTTTGATGTGCTTTTTTTTTTTGAAGAGGATGAGAGTAAGAAACAGTTTGTTGTTTAGGCACAGACTTATTTTTAAAGTAGATTTGCTCACAGGTATTTATTTAAATCTCTTGACAATAAAAAGGCAATGCTGTATTATTCCCATTTCCCTATTTCCATTTTACTTAGTGTTTCTTTAAAATAGTCTAAAGTAAACAGATTCACAAACAGACACAAATAAATGCAGCAACATCTGGTTAGTTATTGCCCTTCTTTGATCTGGTATAGGTAATAGGGCAAGAGGAATGATTTTTTAAGCAGCCTGGTACAATTACACTGCCAAAGGCAATATATGCTACATTAAGGTGAGTACTGAGGTAAAATTATGCTAAAGCTTAACAAATGTAGTTCAGCAGTCATACAAGTTTGATGTAGAACTCTGTCTTTAAAGTTAAAAGCATGTTACATTTCTGATTCTGAAACACACTGGAATAGTACAAGACTCATTTCATATTTCAACATATTCCCTTGAAATTGGGAAATCACTTTGAGCAGTGTCCAAAATTTTGGACACCTATACCTTTGTTTGCTAAGAGGCTTGAGAAGTAACACAGATCACCAAATGATCCATTTATTCCCCATGAAATCTTTTCACTATTTAAGGAAAACACAAGGCCATCCTCCTCTAAATCTCCCAAAAGACCACTTCAAATTGTAAATACACCAAGATGCCTGATAACAGGCACAGCTCACACTTAAGTACTGCATAGCTTAACTCTCTCCCATCTGCTTTGCTGCCTCATGGGAATTCCCAAGCAAACACAGCCCATCTGATGCCACCTGATGCTGCCAAGTGAGAAGACTGGCGTGGATGACTGCCGTGTGTCACTGCAGACAAATGTGACTCAGCTGTGGCTTGGCTGTACACCTATGGCAGCATTCACATAGCATGGTTAATATTACTAACTGCAAATCCAGTGATTTAGTCTAGGTAAGGCTGAAAAGTACAAAGCTCTGAATCAGTTCACTAGTGTGGCTGACCAAAAACAACCCCTGGCAGACCGTACCCTCCCTCATGCTGGAAGCATTCTGGTGGTGCTGTTGCACTTCGCTGAAAAAGCTCTGATTTCCAACTAAATGAGAATGCTTTACAAGGCATTTCTCATTCATGGTAACAGTAGGAGAGAAATCAATAGCACATTCAGAGCTGATCCCCAGCAGCTCTCATTCTTCCTATTAGAAAAAAAAAGTGCTGCGGAGTTGCTCAGTCTGGATAACTTCATTATCTAACACCAGTTCGAATTACAGAAGGTTTAAAAGGTGAACAGAGCCCAGACTCCCAAGTCACAAAAATTCTGTATTCCAGTTTATGTTAAGGATGATGAACACCTCACATCATTGAATTTTTAAGCCACATCTACCTTGAGGAAGTTGTATACTGTTATCTTAATAACAGTACTTGTTGCTTATGGTGCTAGACAGCTGATGGGAGGCTGAAGTAAACCTTAGGCTTTGCCCCAATGTTAAGCTTGTGAGTGGGTGTATGTAGACACCACCAATTTTTGTGTCTATACTAGGATATGAACTTGTCAGCTAACATGTATTGTCTTGGTAAAGGAAGGACGTATTCTGTCTTCCTGTATCCCAATTCTTTTAGACCATCTTCATCTTCAGGTATTCTGCAGCACTTTACTATACAACCCACTGGCCCTTCTTCCAAGTGCCATTGCAAAAGAAATGTTACCATCTTTCTGTTTTGCACAGAAATTGAGTACTGCTAACAGAATTTCTACAGATTCCCAAAACACTAATTATCAGTGTGTCCTCATCTGAGTGGGTTCTATTTTTCTTTTTGAACAAAGCAAACATAGGTGACTTTGCTCACCTCAGACATGATTCATAGTTTTCTCTGCATTTCACAGACAGATGTGAACTGTTACAACACAGGGTTTGTGCTATAATTCTTCTCCTTTATACAATTTGATCCCAGAGTACAATGTACTCCAATTCTTCTTTATATCTATTGCAATATCTAGAAATCTCAATTGATTATGAACATCAATTCTACAGGGTGTTTTATAGTCCCCTGGTAAGAGATCCCAGTCCTCTGAAGTTGAAAATCTTAATAGTGAAGGGAAAGCTGTATCCTCTATTTATAAAAGAACAACTAAGTTACAAAGCACAAAAGTGACTTCCTATAATCACCCTCGAGGACTGTGATGGGCATGAAGCTCTAAAATCAGTTTCCTAATCAAGAAACATCTTTGACTTTTTAAACAAAAGTCATCTCATGTAGTCTGGCAACTCGAGGGGTCTGGATTTAGAGCATTTCCAACTGGTGGTTCTGGGTGTAGAGAAACAAGATTTGTTTCCTTCCAGTAGCAAAACATGCAGTTCATGCTTACAGGGATGTGTGATGTAGCTTCTCTTGCCTTTACCTGACATAAAACCATTTGTGCAGTAGACACAAAGCAAGAAGATGAAAAGACTTGAAAAATATCCAAGAACTATGACATACAAATAAAAAGGGGTGCAACAGGAGAGTGAATGGAGAGACCCACAGAACGTGGCACCACTTGCACAGGTGTAGCCTCCAGGAGTGAATGCACTTGGGTAACTCAATCCCCGCCAGCAGCATACCCCGCACTCCGATGGGAAAAGAGGGAACTGTGTTTTGCAGCTATGGAACAGGCATGTTTTCCACTCAGTGCGAGGACAGAGTTGGAATAGTGAAGGCAGCAGGATGGACACTTGGCAATGAAAAGAACTCTCTTCTCCACATTTAGGGGGTTTTTGTTTTGGTTTGGTTTGTTTTCATGAAAGAACAAACTGTCCTTAAGCCCATTATGAGAAATTCTTATAAACAGAAATTGCTAAAGAAGAAAGTTCAGTTATAGATAATTGTTTTGGAAACAGTTTGAGCTCGGATGTTTTCCATCTCAAGTAAAAAGGAGTCAAAAAAAGTAATTTTATTCATGCATGGTGACTCAGCAGAGTGGTTGGTAGTGCACGCTGTCTGGAGGACAGCCACCTCCTGTGTGGTGGCCGCAGCAGGACATGACTCTCTGACCACAGAGCAGCAGCACAGCTACCATGCTCTGACCCCCAGAAGAACTCCATTCCTACCTGCAGTCCTTGGAAGTCCCACCCCTCTGCTGGTCACGTGGTCTGCTCACCCCGCCTCTTCCTGCCCTGGGGCACTATTTTGTAAAACTTCATGTCTAGTTGCTCTCAGGCAGGCCTGTGATTGGCTTGCAGGACCTTATGCCCCACCCACTATACCCAGGAGTACCTTGGGAAAGGAAGTCCCACCTACCGTAAGCTTATGGACACCATTAATGACATCATAACCCATGTGTTGTCATACTGCTCTGTGATTGGCTGGTTGCTATTTTTTGGACACAACACATCCACATGATCTAAGACCACTGTCTGGTTGACTGTTCCTTTCCTTTGCATTAGGATTTTCTCCTAACATGCATATTTATTTGTGTTTGTCTATATAAATATATAGAAAAAAGTGTACAACAATGCATAAATATATATTTTATTTAGTTATACATAGAGACATTTTATGCATATATTCTTTTATATATGTGTATTATAGCATATATATAGAGAGAGGAGGCCACAAACAGGACCCTGCAGTGCTGCTGGGGCAGCCTCAGGGCTCTGCACAGGACTGCCCTGTGTGTGCAACACAGGCCCATCAAAGTGGAAATCCAGGACAAAATGCCAACAGCAGAAGAACATGTGTGAGGTCAGTAAGGAAACAAGAACCTTTGCATTAGCCTTGTCACGATGGTGCCTTGGGACAGTTTCTTCCATTATATGTGTACCTGATTCTTCCATTATATGTGTATGCCAGGGCTGCTGTGGAAGACAATAACCCTAACCAATACAAAGCCCTGCATAGGTTGCACTTCAGTGAATGAATCTGTCTTTGAAGACACTTTTATTAGCCGATTTTTGTGATCATTCTAATGACTCTGAAGCAGCTTTCCAAATGGTTTAATTAGTCTGATGATAAAATATTGGAACAGTTTCTTTTTTCTATTATGAAATATAATTTCTCCAGCTGTTACTAACAGATGTGAGTCTGAAGGTAGAAAACTTATGTAGTTTTTAAAGTAATGTTTCAATGTTTAAAATTGTATAAGACAGGCTCCAGGATGGAATTATGTGCAGAAAATATGTTTCTTTTTTCTGATGTAAACTCATTAAAAATGTCTACCTGATTCTAGAACAGCTCAGTTTTCATCAGCATTCTCATAACAACAGACCTGTGGAACTGAATTTGGTATTTTCTATCTGGTGTTGAATACTGTGCTGCTTATCTCAGGAGCCAACTGCTGCTATAAATGTGGCATTTGAACCTGGATCAACATCTACATCTGATACCAAATGACATCTCTATTATAACCAATACATTTCTGATTAGCCAGTGAGGTGGCCCTTGATAATATGTTGCAGAAGAGTTTGTAAGAGAGTATTATAACTTGAGGAAAGATTATTTAGAATATTATTTAAAAGTGAAAGAAAATTTTTTTCCCATTACTCAACAGATTTATTTCAGTCTGTCCTGTCCATGAAAAGTGTCTCTTCCTCTTCCTTTTAATCTTTTTTCTGTGTTTTCTTGGACAATAAGGAACAATGTAAGGTGAATAATGTACAATGAGAAAGCAGGAAGGCACATCATAAAGCTCATGAGAATCCAATAAAACAGATATTTATGAAGGCAGGATCAGATAGAATTTATAGACAAAATTATGGCATAGAAGGAAACGAATTGCAATGTGAATTTGTAATTCTGCACCAGAAGAATGTAAAGTTTACCATAGAATACTCCTCTATTTTGAGGGGCAACACCACAGGTCTGGTGACTTCTGAGAGGAAAACTTATGAATCATTAGAAGTAGCCAATGTTTTTTGCCAGGGTAGAGGGTTTTGGCCAGTGGGTACCAAAGTGCCTACAGTGTATAGAAATAGAAGCCTAAGAATCTTTTAGAGCTGTGGAAAATTGTAGAAAAATGTCTATATTGATGTAAGTGGAGAAAGAATTTGAACACACAGGTGCAAAATATCAGCAGGAGAAGGGCTATAAAAACTCCTGTGTTGCTGAGGTGTCCAGTAGCAGATTGTCAAGATCCACACACATCTACCTGCAATTTCTCCTTACAAATAGGTGTGGAGCAGAGACAGTGACTAAATTCTGGTGCCTCACAGCATTAGGTCAGGGTCAAGGTTAATCACCACCAGCTCCCGAAAGCGAGATAATGAGACGTATCCAAAACTAGCATGCTACTAAGAAGAAACCAGTACATGTGGGAAGGTGCTCAAAAATGGATGTCCCTGGTCCTCCATAGGACAGGAAGGGGTTTTGGCAGAAATAGGACATGCTTTGGGGTTGAAGTCTGGTCTCTGCTAGCCCGCATTGGCCTTCACCAGCCTTTGTAATGACTCCCACCCAAAGGGCTCCTGCTGTGACATGTTTTCTCCCTCTTCTGTCAGTCTCTCCAGCGTTTTGAAGCTCTTTACAAGGTCATCATTGGCCCAAAGGTAAGGAAACTAGCATATAGAAACTAGTTTGTAGCCCATCATGGTCAAGAGAGTGCTGTAAGGTCCCCTCAGCCAAGGGCAGAGGGATCCCACCACCTGCCCTCAATGTGAAACTTCCCTGGAAGTGCAGTTTCTGATTCATGGGTCCATAAGCCAGTTCTTCTGGTTCACATTGTCTGTTCTGGGAATCCTCATGGGGCTTTTCCTTACTGCGCCCGTACACGTTCTTCTACTGTTGTCATTTTGTCCTGGATTCCCAATTCAGTGGGCCATGTTGCCCATGCATGGTAGCCCCAGACAGAGCCCTGAGGCTGCCCTAGGAGCAGAGTCCTGTGGGGCAGCAGCTAACCGTGGTCTCTCAGGCATGGGCTCTGTTTTACCCTTGCCCAAGGTTGCCCCTTGGTGGCCTCGTTATACAGGTTGGTAAACCTGGATCATTTTTGGTCATGTTCATGTCCATCACCATTCCTGCATCTCACACTTCCCACCCTTGTCATCTTCCCTCACCCCAGAGATGTGAGGACTTCTCCAGCAGCTTTTGGAGATGGTCTGTACCTACCTTTTGATTTCATTTAATTACTTTCTATTCACATTAAAGCTTAATTACTCTTTTAATTTGCACTTATTAAATAACTTGGTTTTCATTACAGAGCTACAGTTTTAAGGATATATATATATATATTTAGTTTCTATATGTTTAAATATAGGTGTTACATATATATGAATATATCTATTTAATATGCAGCTATGTATATATAAATATCTATTTATACATGTTTGCACATGCTTTTCTATATATATGATATATAATAATGTAGCTAATGTAAAAATATATATGTTTAGATATCTAAAGACAAATATATATGTGTATACATAAATTTCTGAGTTTTTATATAGGAACACTTGCTGGAAAAAAGGAAACAGCCAATCAGTTGTTTTAAAAAAATGGCAACCAGCCAATTGCCAAGCAATGAGAAAACATTTTGGGTATGAGGCAGTGGGTCATGGTGCCCGCTGTGTGTGCAGGGGACAGAGCTCCCGCAGTGCCACACACCCACCAGTGGCATCCTGGGCAATGCCTCTGCCAGCCCCATCCTGACCCACGTGTAGAGAGAGAGAAAAAGTTAGTTACAAAGACCAAGTCACGTACACCAGGTAGATGCATGCCTGGAAGCATGAAACCAAGCACTGGGGAGGTGGCAAGCACTGGGCGAGGTGGCAACCATCACTAGATCCATATCTGGTGTTATCCGGATGCCTGGAGGAATGTGAAATGAGGCGGAGGCCTCATGGTCCCAGTCCCTCATTTCTTTCCGCCCCACCCTTCTTTTCTTCCCGCCCAAAGAAAGGGAGCCATTACGTCTACACATGCAGGTGTGAATTAACAGACTTTGTGGTATTAACATAAACTATAAGATTGTCTATAGTCATCCCACCTGCATGTATGCCCTGGTGATGTAATGCAAAAATTTGACTCCACTCAGGCATCCTCCTCCATATTCCATCAGGGAATAAAACCCTAAGATTCATACGAGAGAGGGGAAGTTACTTCTCCAGCCATGGAGTGATGAGAACCTTCCCCCTTGGTCGGAATGCTGACCAAGGTAACTTAGACGTGAGCCCTTATTTGGGGGGACAGGATGAACTCAGAACCACACCGATGAAATGGACGGATTAACGAATTCGCTCCCTCTCCATCCCCACCACTCAGCTCACCTTGTGGGTAGGACCATTTACCTCAGCTAACGCTGAGCGATATATTTTCTCCTCAGGTCCATATACCCTGGGTGTATTTTGTATTTTTCCTCAGGTTCATTTCTAAGTTTCCCTGAGTGTATTGGTTTGGCTCCACTGTATTTCTGTTCAAATGGGCTTATCTATTTGCCAGGCGGCCAGGCTCACTGTGGGCAAGTTGTTATTGTTGGTGGTGTTTGTGTGTTTCATAGTGCGTTGTTGTTGGTATTATATTAGTTATAAAACCTTTAGTGTACCTGTAGCTTTTAATTTATCAACAGCAATCCAAAAGAACCTGTAAATGTTGCTATAAATAAACGATTATTATTTGTTTCCTGACTTGTGTCTGTTGCATATTCGGTGCCGGCCTCACAAGACTGGATTTATTTTCCCCGTTTTCGCAACACCCACGCCATGTCCCACTCTGCCTGGTGGCTCTTCCTAGAGACCGATCTGTGCTCTGGTACAAGTCCTTGACAGCTTTGGAGTGCAAAATAAACACTGTCATTATTCAGCCATCTCAACAAAGTTTCCTGAAGCTTTAAAAAGCTTCAATTTACTTGATTTTACTTTGCAAACATTACCCTTCTGTCTATATTAATTGTTCCAGCAACAGTCCAATTGCTGCAATTGCTGCTGTCAATTGTGTTGCTTTCTTCTTCAGCCCCCGAGTCTGTCTGTGGGTAACCCAGGATGCCCCACATCAGTTAACAAAAGCATTTATCAATGTCTGTGGTTACTGAGTATTGTTTGCTCTCCAGCTCTTGGCCAAGACAGGAAAATTAAGAAGCATATTCCAGTCCCAGGTTTACATCCCTCACTAGACATACCTGAACTGCAGAGCCTGCTTCAGCTGAATGTTGATGCGTTTTGTACAGACCACAACACTGCCAAAGAGGCAGCATTATTTCTGTAGTCCAATATTAAGGACACCTTCCAGTTACATGAAGGAAGTGGATTCAAATCAGATAGACAATTATATGAAGTTGTTCGCTTAAGCTGTAGATGGCCACAGCAGGGATGCCGAATATTGGGTGTAAACTGGGCTCTGCTTTCTCTTTTTTATTTTTCTTCAAAAGGATTAACCTTGAATTTGCTGCTTAAGACCAAGTGGACACAGCTGCAAATCCCCAAAGGGGATACCAATGTTCACATAGCCCAGGTTCAGCAACCAGTGTCATTCATGACTGCAGTCGCTTTACTGCTGCTGTATTTACATTGCTACCTTTTTTTAGTGCAATGAATGTGTTAAATTTTTTTCACCTAGGATGTCATAGGCTACTAAACATGTTCATGTGTTTAGAAAACCATTAGGCCAAAGTAAAGAAGAAGCCCACTGAGAACAATTAAATACAAAGGCACCTGGAAACCCCTGAAGTAGAGATTGATAGAGACTGGGAGTTATTTGCCCTGTTCTTATGCATTTTATGACTGCTATGTCCAATGTTAGAGAATGGGTCTCACACCAGACAACTAGGTATTACAGTATTCATCACAGGAAAATACAGCATCACATTTATTTGCTTTCCAGTGCTGCATTCACATGCAGTAGCATTGTTTCACTGCAGCATTTTAGTTTTCACTGACATTGTGTTCTGATGAAGATGTGCTGTAACTCCCGATCTGGTTTGATGTATTGTGCTGAGCTGTACTTTGTTTCTGTACAATCACAAGGGAAAGCTTGTTGAAGAGATGACACAAAGGATGTGTCAGGTACCAGGTGACCAGCACCTGGGACTCTTACTGCCTGCTTGAAGCATAGCCTGGTGCTATCAGTCCTTGCAACAAATGTGGGCCAGATTTATGTGAATATAAACCCATGTGAAGCTAATCAGATTCAAGTGAATTTCAGGTATTGAGGTGGAGGGTTTGTTAGAGCTTGAAATTCAAAGCAAAATTTAACGAGATTAACATATAAGCAGAAAATGAGAGAAATAATTGCATGTAATTCTCTGTGTCCAAGCACAAAAATTTCTCAACTTTAAGGTTTGTGTCCATCCTTAGCTAAAGATATACATTTGCCTCATGCATTATATGTAAGGATCTGAAATATGTTCTCATCTAGTTTGACTGCGCAGTCATCATTTCTTTCAGCACCCAGGAAATTCTGAGTAGGTTTACTCTTCTATATTGATTTGTGCTTGACTTACCCATGCAATATACTTCAGACTCAGTGTGTGGCTTATGTTCTTTAATAAAAAAAAATATTTCATATATGACCAAAACCCAAGCATTATGGCCTAACTAAAAGTTTATTTTTCTTACATAATTTGTATTTCTTCGTCTCTCTACCAGCATTATGATCCTAGTGCATCATCAAGATTTCCTAACAGAAATCCTTAACTATGACACCCACATGTTGTGATACCATTATATGTGTACACATGTTACACCTCTCCATTTATAAGTATGAATTTGAAATGTAAAGCTCTATGAAAAGCCAAGGCATCTCTTGATAAACAGATCTTTAAGCTCTCAGTGTGGTCAAATATTTCCCTATTCTTCTAAATCTTCTATTACTTCTTTGCTGCCTAGGTGGGAAATGAAGGCTCTTTATGACCCTGAAATGGAAAATCCTGAAAGCTTTCCAAATCAGAATTCTATTTAAAGAGTTTCTGCACAGAGAATGTCTGTATACAAGGGCTGTAATATGAATGGACATTTTCAATGCTGTTCCAATTTGCAAGATAATAGGGAAATCTGTAAGGCATGATCAAAAAAAAGAGCAGAATCTTCTAAAAAATAGACTCCGGTTTCCATATTTATTAAGTAATATAAATATCCATTGTAAAAATATAAAATATTCAAGAGTTGGAATATTTCCAACATGATGGAGAAAAACCATTATAGAAAGTATCAAGGCACATTGCCTCTGTGATACCTCTGACAGGAGGGTCAAGACCATACATGTGCTGTCTCCTGTTGGGATGATTAGTAACAAAGTGATTTTTAAATCTCTTTTGTTGATTCCGTGCCTTAAAGTTGCAGAATAGTTTGTACTGTCAGTACAGTAAAACAATTACATTAACCATGTCTGTTCCATAATATCTCAGATGCTTTGAAATCCTAATTTGTGAAGTTATTTCCATACAGATTATTCTAGTTCCTCCTTAAGATAGAAGTTTCCTGTTATGTCCATTAAGAATTTACCAAATTGTCCTTTACTTTTCTTGCAAGCTGGTTCTTTCTGGATAAGAACAACTAATAGCAGCTCTGAATTTGCCAATTAACTTGTAGGACTCTATGGATAATAATGATCTTAATTTTTTATCTTTTATAGTACATTGCAGGTAATCAATCTTAAAGCATTTAGCTATTGTGTGAATACAGGGCAAGTGTAAACTCCCCAGTAAACAACAGAAGATTTAAAGTATGGTTCCTTCTTTTTACACAAAATTAATACAAATTTATATATATTCTAACAGTGATATTTTGGCCGGAGCCAAAGGTATAAGTAAAGAAAGATTTTTAAATGACATTCTGATTTATCAGATTCTGAAAACAAGAACTGATCTAGGAAGAAGCAAATGCCCAGATAAACACAGCAATATTGCGCTAGCCATGGCAGAGGCACAATACAACCTGAAACAGCTGGGCATTCAAGTCATAGTAGCAATACAACATAGCATGTATGTCCTTCTGTTTTGGTAAAATGAATTAACTTGCACATGAATAAATTACTGAAAAGCAAATCAAGTTCCTGAAAACTTGTGATAAAATGGGGAACAAGACTTGCTGCACACAAATCATTCACCCAACTCTGCAGATAACACACAAAATTACCTTCAAAATTCCTCTGCCAATTTATGTACGGTTTATTTAAGTTTGTTCTTATTAATGAAATGTCAGACGTACATCTTCCTTCAGCAGGCGGTAGAGACTGGTGGTCCTCTCTGGACATCAGAATTTCTACCAATCTGATTTCTATGTTTCATTTGTATAATAAAGTGTATAAATGTTAATAGCCCTCAAGTGCATCTGCTAGCTGGCATTTATAAAGTTAATCAGGAGCACTTAAACTTTTTTATCTCAGATGGGATAGTACACCATTCCCCCTGATTTACAAGAGCCATTTATCAAAGACAACACCTGCTCCAACACAGCAAGGTCATTTTTTGATCTAGTACGCTACCATATCCATTGATTTTCTAACTTCTGCCACCTTTCCACAGCATTCTGTGGAAACAGCCTTTTTTCATTTTCCTTCATAATGTTCATAACCATACCTAATTCATATTTCCAGAAGGTATATCACAGGAGGATCATTCACTTCCACCCACTTTGGAAATGAGCAGGAAATTCTCCCATCAACACCTGGGGAAGATATATCTAATAACTGCCATTAGTATTAATAGAAGTTGCCAGCATGGAGCTCTGTGCATTTTATTGAGAGAGCAGACTTCAAATTGGACTCCGAATGTTTTCATTTATTTTTAATTGTGTAAGTTAACCCATCCAAAAATCCGATGGAAGATTTACTTCCCTTCTAAACTGTTTCTGTGTGAAATGTTAGCACTTTCCTAAGGGAATGAGTCAATATTGCTCATGAGAAGCCAGATACTTTCCAATAATAAGAACTATAAGAGCACAATTCAATGCAAAAAGGCAAAAGAGAAAAAAGAAAGGGATAGTCCTGTTAGGACTATAGCAAACTTCTGCTTTTAAATTAGGATGTTAATTATTAAAGATGAGTAGTCCATCTTTAATTTGCACCATTTCACACTTCAGTATAATCTGACCTGTAGTCAAGAATATATTTTTCTGGTTAGTACAAAATGTTCTTGTCAACAGACATGTTGCTACCCTGATGACTAAAACATATCACCTCAGTTATGTCCTCCAAACTATATCTTCTTGACAGAGTGATGTCATTGTCACACTTCACAATTGTTTTGATTCATTCAATGTCCCTTCTTGTACATTGGAAGCGGGCTGTCAGCACGGTGATATGGCTGGTGTGATGCTGACTGCTTGTCAGGGAGAGACATTCTGCAGACAAAATAAGCAAGGAAATTCATTGAATGGTGTTGTCATGGGTAATGGAAAAACTGATTTTTGGGGTCTTTTTACTTATGGATTTATGCAAGGACTTATGGAAATACTAAGGTATTTGGTAGAACAACAAAGTATCTGAATAATTCAGAACTTGTCTTTGAAGACCCAAGCTATTCTTTACATCTGAAACCTTTTTTTGGAGAAGCAAAGCAACAATACAAATAATCACATCAACACATGTTTGAGAATCACCTACAGTAAGAATCCAAGATACAGAAATTGTGACAATGTAACAAATAATTTAAATCATTTATTCTCCCTTTTGGTTAACGACATCATCCCTCCCCTGTGATCAGAAGGATGTTAGACTGTTTTCTGCCATGCTTTTGGAGAGGTCCCTGAGAATGATTTGTGCTGGCATATCAGTTCTTAAAGTCTTTGCAAGGGACTCAGAATGAAGAAACAAGCTGAAAATTTAATCCAAATAAGAACAAGAAAACCCATTATGGTCAACCTAAAAATGCATGAAATGAAGATGGGTTTGGCCCAATGCGCTATAATTAAAGAGTTGCGGGCTTTCAATCAGAGAAAAATGTCATCTCATTCACTTATTAGGTGCCAGAATAACTTAGCTTCATTTCATGGTTCTTGCACATAAATTGCACTTAGATTGATAGGTATGGAGAAGTTCCTCAGTGTTGCACATAGCAATTTGTGTCACAGCAATTCCCTTGGGTTCTAAGCAGAAATAGAGCCAACCTAGCTGAAATATAATCACTTGGTATGCCATCACTATGCTACACCAGTCACCTTCATTTTCAGGTGTGTGGTATGTGGTTGGAAAGTGCCAGATAACATAGGCAAGTGAATTGTTCATGCAAGTTTCTTCCCTTCTCCTTGATCAGTGGGAAGCGGAGTCCCACATTCACAGTTCATGTTGAGATGTGGGAGGAGTGAGGATGTGCTATTTGTTGTTGCCACTGTGGAAACAGGAAGTCAAACAGATAGGTTTTGCTGTTTTGACATGAAGCTCATTAGATCTGATATCATTTTTTCTGTCTTAAATAAGGGAACTCCGTGGTCAAAGTTAGCCTGTCAAAATCAACTTCCACCACAGCTGCCAGAGGTACACACCCAAATCTGAGACATAAGCATGGGTAGACTCCTTCTCAAAGGAGACTCCAAGGTAGTTGTAGCAATTCCTTTGAAAACAAAGCCATTTATACAACAGTTCTTATACAGGGATCAAAGAACTTAAATTTGAACAATCAAGTTTAAAAATGGTCTACAAAATCTTTAGATATCTCAAATCCTTTTGACGCATTTTGGACATCTCCAGTGCTGCATTCTGCAATTAATGAGAAAGTCCCTGGTTATTACAAAATAGGCTGCCAACAAAGATTTTTGATACAGCTATGTGTCATAACCTAGCGAACAGATCCTGAATATAATGAAAATCTGATGTGTGAAACTCAAGCAGAATAGCTAAGAGAAAATTAGTCATTTAACCATATCTAGAGGTAAAAAGATCACAGAATCACAGAATCACAGAA
>NW_010177178.1:0-777 GCF_000695765.1 Mesitornis unicolor
CCCCCAGAATCCACTTTTTGGAGCTAAAAATCCACTTTTGAGATCCAAAATCCACTTTTTAGACCCAAAAATCCACATTTTATCCCCCAAAATCTACTTTTTGGACCCCAAAAATCACCTCTTTAGACCCAAAATCCACTGTCTGCCCCTAAAAATCCATTTTTCGCCCCCCAAAATCCACTTCTCTCCATTTTTCTCCCCCCAAAATCCACTTCTCCCCCAAAAAAATCCACCTTTTGCTCCTAAAATCCTTTCTTTCCCCAAAAAATCTGCCTTTTAGACCCCAAAATCCCCTTTTCACCCAAAAAATCCACTTTTTTCCCCTAAAATCCACTTTTTGGACCCAAAAATCACTTCTTTGCTCCCAAAATTCACTTTTTTTCACCTAAAGTCCACGTTTTGGACCTCAAAACCCACCCTTCAGATCCAAAATCCACTTTTTTCCCCCCCAAAATCCACTTTCTTCCCCCAAAATCCACTTTTTGGACCCCAAAAATCCCCTCTTTAGACCCAAAATCCACTTTCTGCCCCTAAAAATCCACTTTTCTCCCCCAAAAATCAACTTTTCCCCAAAAAAATCCACCTTTGAGACTCTGCCCCTAAAAATCCACTTTTCTCCCTCAAAAATCCAGTTTTCCCCAACAAGAATCACTTTTTTACCCCTAAAAATCCACTTTTTAGACACAAAAATCCCCTTTTTCCCCCAAAAAATCTGCTTTTTGCCCCTAAAATCCCCTTTTTCCAAAAAAAAAAATCCACCTTTTGGACCCCAAAATC
>NW_010177179.1:0-665 GCF_000695765.1 Mesitornis unicolor
GAAATGGCTGGATTCCTCTGGCTGGCCGAGGGGAGGATTACTCTGCCAGTGATTACAGAAACAGGGTGAGAAACCGGGGTTTTGCGTAGTGTGTTCTGTGGGTGTTAATTGTCACCCTGAGGGACGTGGAGGGGACCGGTTGTGCTTTCTTGCAGCTTCCATGTGCTTGCTGGGGCTTGTTCCCAGTCCCCACCAGGGCAGGGGCTGTGGGACCACGGCTCTTCCCCCTGCCCGGGCTGGGAGCAGCGGGGTTGATCCCTGGGCTTGGGGTCCCTCGATGCCCGACCACGCCTGGGCAGCAGTGTGATGTGTGTGTATCACCGGGCACGGCCATGGTGGGGACCCAGAGCTGCTGGGGGGTTCTTGTCCCTCATGGCTGTGGTGTGGACTTGCTTTCTAGCGGCTGCAGCCCCAAAATGGGGTTTGCGCCTCTGGGGCCAGCTCCTGCTCTGTGGGGCTTTGGCAGGGACCAGGACGCAGCCACTGCTCCGAAGTGGGAGAAGTCTGGTCCTGTCCTCCTGACCCCCACCCCTGACTCATTTAGGGGCATTAATGAGACCCCCACTAATGGCGCCTGCTGTCTCCTCTCGTAGGAGCTACGAGGACATGCTGGTGGATGAGGTGGCCCCGGATCGGTACTACTGGGCGCCCCTGGCCCAGCACGA
>NW_010177179.1:714-3617 GCF_000695765.1 Mesitornis unicolor
CAAGGGGGGCCCGGCCCCCGGGGGCTGGCGCCAGCCCGAGCTGCCCGAGGTCATCGCCATGCTCAGCTTCCGCCTGGACGCCGTCAAGTCCAACGCGGCCGCGTACCTGCAGCACCTCTGCTACCGCAACGACAAGGTGAAGACGGAGGTGCGCAAGCTGAAGGGCATCCCCGTGCTGGTGGGGCTGCTAGACCACCCCAAGAAAGAGGTGCACTACGGCGCCTGCGGGGCCCTCAAGAACATCTCCTTCGGCAAGGACCAGGACAACAAGATCGCCATCAAGAACTGCGACGGGGTGCCCGCTCTGGTGCGCCTGTTGCGCAAGGCCCACGACATGGACCTGACAGAGGTCATCACAGGTAATGGCCCCAGGAGGGGCAGCCCTGGGAGGGGGCTGCGCGGCGCAGGTTTTTAAGCCTGCGTGGTTGGATTGGTCACCCCCTGCCTGTGGCCCTGCAGGGACGCTGTGGAACCTGTCCTCGCACGACTCCATCAAGATGGCCATCGTGGATCACGCGCTGCACGCCCTGACCGATGAGGTGGTCATTCCCCGCTCAGGCTGGGAGCGGGAACCCAACGAGGACTCCAAACCCCGCCACATCGAGTGGGAGTCGGTGCTCACCAACACCGCCGGCTGCCTCAGGTATAGGAAGGGGCTGGCGTGGGCTTGGGCCGCTCCTGCGGGCATGTGGGGCTGCAGAGGGGCTGCTCTCTGGGACAGCCACTGGAGGTGCAGCGCTGGTTTTGGAGGAGTTTCTGAGGGGAGGGGAGCTGCAGGGTGTTCTCCTGCCCTGAGCTCTGTTGGTGGGGGCTGTTCCTCGCTGTTCTTTGCTAGCCCACGCTCTCTCCCTGACGGCTCTCTCCTTCCTGCCAGGAACGTGAGCTCGGAGCGGAGCGAGGCGCGGCGGAAGCTGCGGGAGTGCGACGGGCTGGTGGACGCCCTCATCTACATCGTCCAGTCCGAGATCGGCCAGAAGGACTCGGACAGCAAGGTACCACGCTAGGTGTCGTGGGGCACACGTTGAGCTCTGCCCTGGTCCCCAGCTCCAGCGCTGCTCTGGTGACTGGAGCCAGGCTCATCCCAAGGGGACGAAGGGCGGGGGGGAGCGAAAAAAAGGATCTCATCTGATGGGACACAGCCCAGACTTGTGCCTTTCCACCGTACGGGAGGAGAGGCTGCGTGGGGTGTGACCAGGAGCTGCCTGGGTGCCTGCGGTTTGAGGTGGGGATGGCTCTGCACAGGGTTCTCATGGTGTTAGCCCGAGTTTTCCTTGAGACTCTTCTGGGACATCTCGTGCTTATGGCAGTGAGGTTTTTTGCCCAGGAGAGCATGAGCTGGTCCCAGCAGACAACTTTGGGGTGGGGGCGTGCTCCATCCGAGATGGAGCTGCACATCCCCCTGGTCCCTGTCCCTGGCTCTGGGTTGGGAGCTGTGAGGGGCCCTCACTTGCACCCATGGGGTGGGCATGGGATGCTCCATGTCAAACTGCCCGTCTTCCTCTCCAGCTGGTGGAGAACTGTGTGTGCCTGCTGAGAAACCTGTCCTACCAAGTCCACAGGGAGATCCCCCACGCCGAGCGCTACCAGGAGACGCCTCTGGCCCCCGCCAACAACGCAGGGCCCCACGCTGCAAGCTGCTTCGGTGCCAAGAAGGGCAAAGGTGCGTGGGGTGGCACAGCCTGGGGAGCTGGGACAAGGACGGACCCACAGTGGGGCTCAAGGGTGACGGGGGTCTCTGCTCTCGCTTTGGTGTCTCTTGTGTGAAGGCGCAGCTGCAGCTTTCTCTGGGGTCTTGCTTACCCAGAACGCTTGCCACGAGCTGCTGATGGGTGTCTGTGGTGGCGGGCTGGTGATGGACAGATGGACACTAACTCCACGCCCTCCCTTCTCTCCTGTGTCGCCCCTTCTCCTTGCTTTCTTGCCAATGGCCTGCCCCATGACGCTGTCGGCACTCCTCTCCTCCTGCCTCCCCTCTCTCCTGTCCTTCTCTCCGTTTCGCCAATAGACGAGTGGTTCTCCAGAGGTGAGTGTGCTCTTGGTTTTAATTCTTCCACGGGTTATTCGGGTGCTTTCTCTGTCTCTTTGCCTGCCGCAGCTGGGCTCATGCTCCTGCAGCACAGCCAATGCCCCGGTGTCCCCTCCTGGGACATGCTGGCAGCTTCGCTTCAGCTCGCCACTGGGCTCATTCTTGTAGCAACCAAAGAGCTGAGACGGGTGGGCAAAGGAGGTGTCTTATGCCTCTGCTTGCACTTTGAAGGTAAAAAGCTCCCCGAGGACCCTGGTGCTGACACGGTGGATTTCCCCAAAAGGACGACTCCAGCCAAAGGTACGTTCCTTGCTGGTTGTGCAGGAGAGGAGTGAGCAGTTATTTCCCATTGAAGTGAGCCTCCCAAACAGGCTGGAGGAATTACATCTCTGGTGCCCCAGTGCTCTGTGCAGGTGGTGCTGAGGGCACTCGTTGCGCCTGGAGCCAGCGCTGCCTCAGGCCTCTGAGTCCGCAGAGGGACAGTGTGGTGACAGCCCTAGGACGTGTGGCACAAGGGCAGCACGGTGGCACCGCTCGTCTCTCCTGGGCCTGAGGAATAGGCAGGATTTAGAGCCAGAAGCCCTGCTTGAAGTGTTTTCCAGCACGAGGGCCATTCCGAGCGGCCTGGACAGCATCAGCCCAGGGCTGCAGTTCAGCTGCTCCTGTCCCAAAACACCCTGCGGTTCCTGGGGCGCCCCTGCTGCTCCCAGGGCTGTGGAGAGCCAGGCAAGAAGGGTCTCTCCCTGGGCGTGCGTGTCCACGGCAAACAGATAACACACGATGGGCCATCCCTGCCCACTGGGGCCTGGCACCTCTGGTCTGAGATGAGCTGGGCCCAGGCTCTGCAGCGTGGTGGTGGTGGTGGCCACTGGCTTGG
>NW_010177179.1:3724-5513 GCF_000695765.1 Mesitornis unicolor
GAAATTGGGCTCTGCTGGCTGGTGGTGTTGGTGCTGTGCCTCGGCCCCAGCCCCTCCTGCGTGGTGCTTTGGGACCATGGGCAGCAGCCATGGTGTCCTGGTCAGAGCTGGGTTTCTGGTGCTGTGGGCAGCCTGGTCCTCTCCCTACCAAGGCTCCAGGGAGCAGCAAGCCTACATTACAGCTCCCACTGCTCAGCAGTGCCCGTTTGGATGGGCGGGCACCAGCACAGCCCCATAGTGAGGCCTTCACACTCGCGTTCTCCTGGCAGGCTACGAGCTGCTCTTCCAGCCGGAGGTGGTGCGGATATACATCTCCCTGCTGAAGGAGAGCAAGACCCCGGCCATCCTCGAGGCGTCGGCAGGAGCCATCCAGAACCTGTGCGCTGGCAGCTGGACGGTGAGCAGGACTGGCCGTGTCCTCCATCACCGTGATGGGGAATTGGGCCTTGGGCAGCAGGGAGCACCCCTTGGGCACCGGCAGAGCTGCAGATGGACACAACTCTCCCGTTCCAGGCTGCTGGCTGCGCACGGTGCCCTGCACGAGAAGACACCGTCCAGCAGCAGGTTCAGGCAGACCAGGTCTGCTGTGCTGTGAAGGGCTCTGTGCTCCCGTTCCTTCCCTCCTGCAGGCTGAGGGCAGAGGGTGAAGGTTTGGGGCTGCTCCACAGCCCTCTGACCTGCACTCTTGGTGTCTGTGGAAAGGCCATCGGGGAAATCCTGGTTACCTGACCCACAGTGGGGCTCTGGGACAGGAGCAGGACGTTTCCTTCACCATGGGTGAAACAGGACCCTCAGCTCCCGAGATGAGGGCAGGTGGCACGTCCCCAGGGGTGTCCCTGGGAGCAGGGGGGGCTGTGTGTGTTGGGTCTCACTGAGGTGTGGGTGATGGGGCCGGGGGAATGGCAGGGCCACGGGAACACTGTGCATGCCCACGTCTCACTGAGGTGTGGGTGGCAGGGTCTCCAGGGACACTCTGTGTGCTGGGTCTCACTGAGGTGCTGTGCCTGTCCCTGCAGTACGGCCGCTGCATCCGCTCGGCGCTGCGCCAGGAGAAGGGGCTCTCCGCCATCGCTGACCTCCTGACGCACGACAGCGAGCGCGTGGTGAAAGCGGCGTCCGGGGCCCTGCGCAACCTGGCCGTGGACTTGCGCAACAAGGAGCTGATCGGTGAGGGCTGCGGGGTGGACGTGGTGGCCGGGCAGGACCCCCTGCTCGGGGCATGGCATTGGCCCAGCGCCTGCTCTGCTCCCAGGGCAGCACGGCTCCTTGGAGAGCGACACCAGAACGGGTGCCCGGTCCCTCTGTAGTTGCTTTTCCCCCTGCAGTTCCTCTTCCTTGCTGATGCCCAGCCCCTTCTCCCCCCCAGGGAAGCACGCCATCCCCAACCTGGTGAAGAACCTGCCTGGAGGCCAGCAGACCCCAGCCAAGAACCTCTCTGAGGACACCGTGGTGTCCATCCTTAACACCATCAACGAAGTGATTGTAGACAACCTCGAGGCTGCAAAGAAGCTGCGGGAAACACAGGGGATTGAGAAGCTGGTGCTGATCAACAAATCTGGGTAGGTTTTGCTCGAAGGATGATGCAGAGAGGGGCCCTGGGCATTTCCAAACATCTCCTTCACCTCTCGCTAGGAACCGCTCCGAGAGAGAAGTCCGAGCAGCCGCCCTCGTCCTGCAGACGGTCTGGGGTTATAAAGAGCTGCGCAAGCCCCTGGAGAAGGAAGGCTGGAAGAAGTCCGATTTCCAGGTGTGGGATGGGCAGCAGGGGTGCTGTGTTGTGGCTGGGGCA
>NW_010177179.1:5572-6506 GCF_000695765.1 Mesitornis unicolor
TGGCATGGGAGACCATTCTAAACCAAGACCCCCTGAGGTGTCTCTGCTGCCATTTCTCACTCTGCTGTGGGCACAGTCTGGGCACCCTCTGCTGCATGGCTCTAGGGCTGTGGGAGGGCTCCCGGGTCTGTTCCGGTGTCGTGGCTGGGGGTGATGCCTGAGTGTGGGGCCAGGGGCTTGAGAGATCTGTCTGCCCCAGGTGAACCTGAGCAGCACCTCTCGGACCCAGGGAGGGAACTCGTTTGATGACAGCACCTTGCCCCTCATTGACAGGAACCAAAAATCAGGTACGTGCCTTCCTTCAGTGTCTGTCCCTTGTCCCCTTTCCACCTCCTTGGTACTGGAGTGCCCGGCCTTGTCCCTGCTCTGCAGCCCCGGCTCTCCTGGCAGCCTCAGCTCACACCAGGCCATCAGCGTGGGCTGCAGATGGGTTCTGAGGCCGGAGGTGGTAGACGTGGTTAATGTGGGTCCTGCAGCATCCTGGGGTTGTGGTGCTGCGGCCACAGCCGGGTCTGGCCCGTCTGGCTGGGGGGGCAGCGGCTCCTTGGCTGCAGGGGCTGTATCTCATCTGCTCTTTCACTTGCAGACAAGAAATCCTCCCGGGAGGAGATCCAGATGAGCACCATGGGACCAGGTAGGATTGGGGCTGCAGGGGGTGCTGGTGGTGGCGCTGCTGTGGGGCTGCTGTGGCTCAGTGTACCTGCCCTGTCCAGACTATTCCACGCTCAACGAAAGGGACCACAGCAGGACGCTGGACCGATCCGGTGACCTCGGAGATCTGGAGCCCGTGAAGGCGCCGCTGATGGTGAGCAGCTCTCATTAACTCTCTTGCTAATGAGGGACGAGCAAGCAGGGCTGGGGTGCAGGAGATGACACATCACTGTCCGGGCTGGCAGGAGGGGAGGCCTCCACTCCCATGGCAAACATCAAACTA
>NW_010177180.1:0-7873 GCF_000695765.1 Mesitornis unicolor
GCCACAGATGTAAGTAGCACAGCAAACAGGTACCTACTGTACATGTCTCAAAGATGGCAGAGGTGACCTAGTAAGGACATGAATTTTAATTCATTGTTTTGACGGCAGAGTGCCATTGACATCCTGGGCTTCAGTGCTGATGAAAAGACAGCCATCTACAAGCTGACAGGGGCTGTCATGCACTATGGGAATCTGAAGTTCAAGCAGAAACAACGAGAGGAGCAGGCAGAGCCGGATGGCACAGAAGGTATCAGCAAATTCAGGGACTGACTCCTTCAAAAAGCTTCTTTCTCTGTCTGCAGAGATGATATGTTAGTCTCCAGAGACAAGCCTTTGTTGGCCTGAGTCACCACATAAAACACAGAGGAAAAGCATCTTTGTTCATTGTCTATCTAACTGCAGAGGTGCTTTCCTGATCATGGGAAATACCGTTATTTTATCCAGTGGATTCTCCCCAAGTACACACAGTCTGAGAGGGGGAACTTCGACATCAACACAGGGCATCACTCTCTCTGTAAACCACTTCTCTCTTCAACCACTACATCATCATGTTGCACAATTCTATTTTTGGTGAAATAAATCCTGCATTCTTTGCTATGCAGAAATCTACTTTCCACAGAAAAAGAATGTTTTCCATGCATGCCTCGTGTTTCCAGAGGCTCTTGGGATTCTTCTGGGAACCTACAGATTCAAGCTATTGATATTCAAGCCATAAATTTTCTTGCTTTCTAAGATGGCCATCATTAGCTTCCAGAATTTACATTCCTTCCCAGACCTTCAGTATGAGACCAGACCAATGCTTTTCCATCTCTAGATCATGAACAGCAGAGTTGTTCACACTGACCAAATTCTAGCCATTGTCCAAGGATAAATGCTTTTCTCTCTCTCTCTCTCTTTAGTGGCTGACAAGGCTGCCTATCTGATGGGCCTGAACTCAGCTGAATTGCTCAAAGCCCTGTGTTATCCTCGAGTCAAGGTTGGGAATGAATATGTAACCAAGGGTCAAACTGTGTCACAGGTAAAGTCTGGAGGTTGATGGTATGTGGCTTGAATGAGTACCTGAGGATTCTCCTTTGTCTCTCAGAGGTAACTCCAGTCCTTCCTTTCTTCTCTGCTTTAGGTGAACAATTCAGTGGGTGCTCTTGCAAAAGCTGTCTTTGAGAAGATGTTCTTGTGGATGGTTATTCGCATCAACCAACAGCTGGATACCAAGCAACCAAGACAGTACTTCATTGGTGTCCTGGACATCGCTGGCTTCGAGATCTTTGATGTAAGAGTCAAGGATTGAGCACCATAGTCAGGAAGATACAAGGAGGGGTTATGTGGACTCAGAAACACATTTATTTTAAAGAAGATTCAGAATTTTATCCACACTATCTGCAGCTTTCTAGAAACCCCTCCCCCTTCTCTGTCACAGTGGCACCCCCAAATGGCTTTACTAACAAAGATTTGAAAAGCTCTGCTTTCTGACAAGTGATGTCAGAAGCCCTTGAGCTTGCAAAGGTCTTAGGTTTTGCAAACAAGGAGATAGCTTAGGGCTAAAGCTCACACAGATGTGTGCCAAAGATGTGGACACTCTTGGAAAAGCCAAGGAAAGAGTAGAGCTATGGGAAAGTTCACAGCGTGTTTCCTGTGTTGTGAATGCAGTGGTGACTCTAGTACTTCTGTGTCAGAGCAGAGCAACACCCAGACTGTTGATCTAAGGGCAGGGAAATCCTTGGGTAGAATAATAAGGAGGTTTCCACTCCCTGGGAGGTCAGAGAGCTGAGACACCTAGCTGAGAGAGCAGCTAAGGTTACGGAAAGGTTTGTTTCTGAATAGCATGGTAACGAAAAGAAATGTTACCTTTAGCTTGATTTCAAATTAATAACAACAAATAAATACTAATACATAATATTAATAAAATCCTCCGTGGATGGTAAATTTTGCAATAGAAATCCTGCTAAGGAAACACATGCTGTTGCATTATGGCTAGGAGTGGTGATTCAGCTGGGGGAATTTAAACAGTATTAAGAAAATGCTAGCATAAGCCTGTGGCTTTTCCCACGCCTTGAGAACCTGTGCATCTCTCCTTGCTTTGGACAGTTCAACAGCTTTGAACAGCTGTGCATCAACTTCACCAATGAGAAACTGCAACAGTTCTTCAACCACCACATGTTCGTGCTGGAGCAAGAGGAGTACAAGAAGGAAGGGATTGAGGGGGAGTTCATTGACTTTGGGATGGACCTGGCTGCCTGCATTGAGCTTATTGAGAAGGTACCTTTTTCATACAAGTGTACTATGTATTTTGAAATTCTGTGTTGTTTCATACCCAGAGTCAGGTCAGAAAGTACTCACAGACAGACAGTCAGTGTTAGCCAAACAAAATATCTTGCACTGAAATTTATTTTAGTCTGGAGAGTAAAATTTAGGAAATATAAATCTGTATTATCAATTCTGCACTACCTGATCTACAAGCATGGAAAAGCCTGGATTCCCACCAGTAGACTTGTTTAAAACAAACTGGAGTCAGTCTCTTCTCCTTTTTCCACTGAAGGCTCAGATCAGAACTTCATACACAAATCTGGTAAATAAACATACTCTCACCTGATTTCTGAAAAGAAATGGGCCTCTTGTAGCTATTTCCCCAGGGTTTTTTTCTGCTTAACACTTCTCCCTGCAATTCTACTCCCAATTCTATCCTGAGTCAGACAGACATTCTTACCAGCTCTGTGATGATAGGCTGTGGGAAGGCAAGGGAAGGCAGAAAAAGATTGCCTGGCTGAGAAAAACTCCTGACATACTCCCTTATCCAGATTGAGATGCTACCAGAAACACACTGCTATCTTTGATATTCATAGCATATGCTTCACATCATTATCATCTTTCTCTGTCACTTCTTGTGGTACTCTCCAGCCCATGGGCATCTTCTCCATCCTGGAAGAGGAGTGCATGTTTCCCAAGGCAACTGACACCTCTTTCAAGAACAAGCTCTATGACCAGCACTTGGGAAAGTCCAACAACTTCCAGAAGCCCAAGCCTGCCAAAGGCAAGGCTGAGGCCCACTTCTCCCTGGTGCACTATGCTGGCACAGTGGACTACAACATCTCTGGCTGGCTTGAGAAGAACAAAGACCCCCTGAATGAAACTGTCATTGGGTTGTACCAGAAATCATCCCTGAAGACATTGGCCTTACTCTTTGCCACCTATGGTGGTGAAGCAGGTAAGTTCTGTAAAATTCATGTTTCATGTTCTCATACTGTACAAAGGGATTTCTCAAAGGCAATCTTAAAGGCAACTGTTCATGTTCTTCAATTTTGCAGATGCTAGTGGTGGTGGTGGCAAGAAAGGGGGCAAGAAGAAGGGTTCTTCTTTCCAGACTGTCTCAGCTCTTTTCCGAGTAAGTAAAGAATTCATTATTTCTTTGAAGAAGGAATTTGAACGTGAAAAGTCTGTTTCAGTTTTGGTCATAGTTGTGTTCATTCTTGAATATCCTTCCCTTTCCATCCTTGGAAATTACAGAATTACCCCCTTAGAACACCACAGAAACCCTACCTCAATGTGTGCATATTCTTCCTTTTACTTCAAGAGATGGAATGATATTGTCCGCTTCCTGGAACAACCTAGGCAATTGCCTTAGACTTTTTTTTTTCCAACTAACTATTGATAATGTAACTTTATATTTTGGCCGGTTTCTTGCATCTGCCTTAGTTTTGCTATTACTCTTTTTGAATATGCTACAAAAATCTTCTACTTAGACTAGGAATGAATTACAAATCAGCTGAACTTCCTTAAAATCTTCTCTGGAGACTTCAGAAATACTTCCCATACCTGTTTTACATACCCATGAGGATTTTTAGTATTGGCACAATCTGGGATTTGAAAGTAATAGATCAAACATCAAAAGCAAAAAAAAAATCACCGTGAAATTGTAGGATTGTAAGGCAATGCTTTAATCTCAGTGGGGAAAGATAGTGAATGTTAATTTATACCAAGTTAATGAATTTTTATGTCAGTTTACAGTTATGTTTTCAAGGTTTCTATTTGGCTGAGGTAGAGATATTTAAGGAAACTGAATTACTACTAAAAAAGTGAATTTATGTGGGCTGTAGAAATATTCTATTTATTTTATCTTTATTTTATTAATTTTAAAAAAATTATTTAGCTGCCAAATCAGATGCTAGTCTCACTTAGTGAAGAGTACATGCCATCCATTTAAAATGTCCAACTAAATACCTAAAGAAATACCAGCTGAAATGAAAGCTGTGAGATGGCACCTATGTATTTGTATAAGGATATCAAGGAAAAGTAATACTACCAAAGAATTTCAAAACCAAAAATCTGGGAACCTTCATTTTCCAAGTTTCTCTTTGGGAGTTCTGCAAGAAGATATAGAGAAGACAGGTGTGCATTCTGTAACATTCAGTTCAACACATCCACTATTAAATTTCCAATGCTTATGTTTAATGATATAAACTCCATTTCATGATCTCACAGGAGAATTTAAACAAGCTGATGGCTAACCTGAGAAGCACTCATCCCCATTTTGTACGATGCATCATCCCAAATGAAACAAAAACACCAGGTAAGGGGATCAAATAGGAGGAAAACTTGAACAGCAGAAGCTCTTCTTCTCAGTGCCATAAAGCAGTGTAGTCACTATTGGTGGTGTTTGTTAGGTGCCATGGAGCATGAGCTGGTGCTGCATCAGCTGCGATGCAATGGTGTGCTGGAAGGGATCAGAATTTGCAGGAAAGGGTTCCCCAGCAGAGTCTTGTATGCTGACTTCAAACAAAGGTAAAAGTGCTCCACCTTTCTGTCCATTCAGACCAAGCTGAAGAGCTTGATAATTGTAATGTGCTTGAAACATTATACTTCAAATTGGTACCAAGCAGAAATGTTTCACCATCAGTTCATGATGGTATGGACATCAGGATTCTCTTGCACTTATAGTTAATAGTAAAAACACTCTCCATATCATGTTCTGAAAGGTTGAACTGTCTCCAGGCATGAGACTGGTTCAATGAGACAGTCTGAGAAGCCTACGGAGTTTTCAATCACAGTAGTGGTTTTGGTGATGAGGATTTCTTCATGTTCTGTTTTCTTCTGCAGATACAGAGTTCTTAATGCAAGTGCTATCCCAGAAGGACAGTTCATGGACAGCAAGAAGGCTTCAGAAAAGCTCCTTGGTTCCATTGATGTGGATCACACACAATACAGATTTGGTCACACCAAGGTAGAAACAAGACATATGTTAAAAGTTTGTCAGGGAATGGTAAGGGCAGGCTGCTCTGTCAGGGTCAGGGAGCACAACACAATAACAGAGCTGACAGGGTAGGGGCCTAAATCAGCAGATGCCCAACCCCACAGTACTCAAGTGAGCCCAGTGAGGAATACCCTGGAATGGTAGTCAGATTCAACCAAGAGTCCAGATCATCAGGCAGGTTTATGAAACTAAGGAAGGACTGAGGTGAAGCCATAAAGCCTTGGTTTTCTAGGTTGGGCAGGTTCAGGTGCAGATAGACTAACAATGTCCAGGCACTGTTCATTAATTCCTGGTAGATCCACAGAAACGAGATTGGTCTATCTTAAAGCCAGGAAGTAAGTCCACAGGTCACAGGGGTACAAGACCAGGCATATGTGTGGCTGAGACTGTGACTGAACTGGAAATCAGAATTCATACGACATAGCTCAGAAAGGAACCAAATGCTTAAGGCTGAGCTTAAAGAAAGCTCGTAGGCTGTTGGGCAGAGGTTTTGAGAGGGGCCTAGTCACTAGCCTAGTGAGGCTAGTCATGGCCATAAAGGTCTACTTCACAGTCCTGAAAAACTCTGTGCCTCTATTCTGTACTACATAGCAAGCAATTGCAACATGTCCTTTCTCAAGGTGTTCTTCAAAGCTGGGCTGCTGGGACTCCTGGAGGAGATGAGGGATGACAAGCTGGCAGAAATCATCACTCGCACACAGGCCAGGTGCAGGGGCTTCCTCATGAGAGTGGAGTATCGGAGAATGGTGGAAAGGAGGTAGACATTTCTCATATTTAGTTTGTTATTGTGGTTCTTGACTAGAGAAGTTTAAATTCATCCCACCAAAGAGTATGCAATAGCCATGTAACCTTCATTTCAGGGAATCCATTTTCTGCATCCAGTACAATGTTCGGTCCTTCATGAATGTGAAGCACTGGCCCTGGATGAAGCTGTTCTTCAAGATCAAGCCCTTGCTGAAGAGTGCAGAGTCTGAGAAGGAGATGGCCAACATGAAGGAAGAGTTTGAGAAAACCAAGGAAGAACTTGCAAAGTCTGAGGCAAAGAGGAAGGAGCTGGAGGAGAAAATGGTGGCTCTGCTGCAGGAGAAAAATGATCTGCAGCTCCAAGTACAGGCAGTGAGTATCAGTATTCATTTTTCCTTGGACAAATAATGATATGCAGTCAGAATGCTTCTTACGTTAAGCTGAGGCTCACATAAAGCTGACTAAAGTCCACCAGAAAACAGCCTAAACGGCATACTTCAAGGCACTCTAACATTCAGTCAGCAGGTACTGGCAAGAGCATGGTGAGTCTAAGGGAAGCCTACATGAAACATGTAATTTCTGCTGCCTGAGGAAAGAGGAATGTAATGGTAAGGAAAATTTAATCAACAGCAGAGCATTCTGAACAAGGAAGCAAGTATCTCCGTCAACTCAACATTCAGAGCAGCATATTTGTCTAACAGACTAAAGGCAAGCCTGAGTAAGACCCACTTTGCCTCATTACAGATGCACTAGAAGACTTTGATTACTTTCAGAAACATGGATATTTCCCATGCAAACTCCATTAGGAAAAAGCAGTATATAAGATCAGAGGAAGGGATCAACTAGTTAGCATTGGAAATGCTAGGAATGGCCTGGAAAGAAAGCAAAGACGTAGCTGATAACAAAGGCAAGAACTCTACTGGTCTTGGAGAAATTTTGATGCATATAGCATCAAATAGATGTATGCATGTAGCACCAGATAGATTTCTTTTTCAAAAAAATTATTCTGTAAAATGGAAAAGTCTCTATTTCCCAAGTATTATAAGGTTCTGAAGGAGACAATAAACAAGAAAGAACTAATGTATACATTTTCAGTCAGGAAAAAAGGTGCAAAGTCCTTGCTCCTGCTAGGAAATTAGTAATTGAATTGCCCGCCACTCTGTCATGCTTGTGTGTGCATGAGGTATTCTCATAGCTACCATTTCTGTGAGGCATTCTTAAGAGACACAAAACATTTGGAATCAGTTTTGATTCCAGTTACCACCAAGCAAGATCTTTCAGTTACTGACATGAAAGGCCAGGTTCAGCCCCCATTTTAA
This sequence comes from Mesitornis unicolor, assembly GCF_000695765.1. Classification (NCBI taxonomy): domain Eukaryota; kingdom Metazoa; phylum Chordata; class Aves; order Mesitornithiformes; family Mesitornithidae; genus Mesitornis; species Mesitornis unicolor. Next base: position 7,309 of record NW_010177180.1, read on the forward strand.
CATATGTGTACTCACTGATACAGAAGACAGAACAGAGAAACTTCAAAACATTACAACCCAAAAAAATGTGTGTCTCCAAACCAGGAAGCAGATAGCTTGGCTGATGCTGAGGAAAGGTGTGACCAGCTCATCAAAAACAAAATCCAGTTGGAAGCCAAAATTAAGGAGGTGACTGAAAGGGCTGAAGATGAGGAAGAAATTAATGCCGAGCTGACAGCCAAGAAGAGAAAACTGGAGGATGAATGTTCAGAGCTGAAGAAAGATATTGATGACCTGGAGCTAACATTGGCCAAGGTTGAAAAGGAAAAGCATGCCACCGAAAACAAGGTACACACACGGGGAACCACGTAAGGGGTCAAAAACATCATTGTTTCTTAGAGCAAAAGAGCCTGCTACCCCAAGGCATGTTGGCTTTTGAACATTTGACATGGCTGTCATCTGAGCAGCACAAGGACAAATGAAACTCCTGGCTAAGCACTGCAAAGTAAAAAGGTCACTGAACCAGCAGGCATGCTTTTCATCTCATTTTAACAATTGCTTACATTTGTAGGTGAAAAACCTCACA
>NW_010177181.1:0-3223 GCF_000695765.1 Mesitornis unicolor
GCCAAGCCCGGCCCTAGCTCGGGGGAATGTCAGATGCTGGAGGGCTTGATTAGGTGAATAACTCGTCCAGAACAAATACCTCCCAAAGAAGAACACATACAGCAGGCCACTGCTTACTGGTATTTTTAAATAATTTGCAACTATATAAATAACCATATGTAGAATAACGTAAGCTGTGAATAAGGCAATGAATACATACCCCGTGTTCACGAGCACGGAACTATCATTAAAACTCATCTTCACATCTAAAACCTGAGGCATAGGTTCACAGGCTGCAGAGTTGCTGTAACCATAATGATGTGATGCTGTGCTGCTTATACGGAAATTATTAATGGAAGTATTGAAATTTTAAGGTGAGCGGTTGCATAGCTCAAGTTTTTGTCAAGCTCATCTGTCAAAAGAAAGCATTGCCTTTTCTTAATAGCTGGGGCTGAACAGGAAAACGGATGCAATTTTTTCATTAAAGCTCAGTGACCTCATACTGAGCATAAAAGTGGAGTTGGGATCAACCACCATTTCCTCCAGGTGAACAGTTAATTGCGGCTGAAGTCTGCAGGTGTAAAATCACCACAGATGCCGTGGGTGCATATGGAGGCCAGACACTCCGTTTGTGTTTCGAATGCACGTTTTGTGTTGCGGATTTTTTCCTCAGTGCTTGGTCTGGGTGTGGCAAGAACCAGAATCATTCCTGGGTGACACTTCTTAACAGATCAGAAGGCAGAGGGAAGAGGTTTAGTGGCACATGCAGCACACTGGCTGACATTCCTACTATTGCTTCAGAAACATAAAGAGAAGCATTTTACTAACAAACACAAAGCAGTACATCTAACTGAGCAGTATGATGGCTCCTTTACACGTAACATTTGTTTTTCCATACTTGTATCTTGATTTGTAATTAGACATCACCAAGAGAAACTCACACTGTCATGGCATTGCCTGTTTGAAGTGCTTAATAATAAAATTAACTACAACTTTTAGACTGCAACAAGCTCCTGAGGCGCCATGCTTATTCACTGCCAGCAAAGCAATTTAATTTTTAACCCGTGCTAAATTCAAACAATTTTATCTGGAAACCCTTGAACTTTAAGCAAAGAATTGGTGCCCCTGGTTATTTTGGCAGGACTGATGGGTGTACTTTCTGCAGTGACTCTGCCCAGGAGATGCAATGTGCCCGTGTCAGTGTGAGAGAACCCCTAGCTGATATGTAGAAATCTTTTGGTTTGCGTCTTTCAACACATCTGCTAGTTTATTCAAGTTCTTCCACTTAAATTTGAGAAGAAACTTCTTCTCAGTGAGGGTGACAGAGCACTGGAACAGGCTGCCCAGAGAGGTTGTGGAGTCTCCTTCTCTGGAGACATTCAAAACCCGCCTGGACGCCTTCCTGTGCAACCTCATCTAGGTGTTCCTGCTCCGGGAGGGGGATTGGACTGGATGAGCTTTTGAGGTCCCTTCCAATCCCTAACGTTCTGTGATTCTGTGTGATTCCTCAAGCTGCTACACTTATGGGAATTAGAAGCACTCTTTAAAAAAGTCCTGCAAGAACTTGCAAGTGAACATTGCACAAACGTACTGAAAAATACTCTGGTTTTGAGGGACTGAGACACCGCGTTGGTTCTACAAGAACAATAAAGCCAAGTCAAAGCAACATTTTGTTGCACAATACCCTAAATGCAAGCTGAATTCACAAGCACCAGATTTAAAAGAATAACCAGGAGGACTTGGAGAGGCATCTCCAGACAATGCTGGGCAGCCTGCAAACCCCCTCACACACCTGCAGCCGGGGAAACCACCCACTGGTGATAGAAGCGATGCTGAATGCAGCAAACGTGCGTCTTCAGCCAGACTGGTCTCTGCATCACGGCTGCCAGGTAACGCTGCAGCCTCCAGCTCTTCTAAAGCATTTCATGTAGTCAAACGCAATTTTCTATTCCAAAAAGTGCTGAGATACCAAAGAAAAAGCCCCTGAGAAATGTGAAACACGTAACATGCACAAGCATCTGCTTTTTCATCACTTGAATCTTTTAAAGCTTACTGCGCTCAGCATGAGGAGCGCAAACACCCTGAGCCTTGCTGCTGTGCGTAAATGCAGCCTTTTTAAAGCCTGCATTAAAAAGAACCAAAGGAATTATTTCCAATACAGATGGATTCAGAAGCACCAACACACAACAGTACATAACTGCCTACCAATCTGGTATCCATTTCGCAGGACTTTTCAAGGCCTCTGACCATTCCTAAAAACAAGGACGTGGTTGCTGCAAGAGCTCTGATTGCTCTCTGTACTCAACAGCAGCAAGAAGACATGGCCACAGTCACACGCACAGAGTGGAGGAGCAGCTCTCCCAGAATCAGGCAGCTGACCAGAGGCAGACTATCTCATTCTCTGTGTAGACCTACTACACTTCTGCTAGCAATTTTTTAATAATTCACTTTTTCTCCCCACTGGGAAACTGGTCTGGATCAGAGATGGCCTAGGGCCCCAGTGCTTTAGACTGTAGTATGAAAATATCGGCTTAATGCATGCTAGTGATACTCGTCATGAATTACAACTGTGCAGATGCAAGCAGGTCCCTGGAATAGCAACATTTGGGATACACGTTGCAAAAGACAGGATATTTACTGTCACACTTTGGTTTTGAGCTGTCTCTGCAGAAAATGACAGTTATGGAACTTGTGGACACTATTGCAAATAATAAAATTTCTTGAATTTGCTGTGCAATGGTATTTATAGTAACTGTGTATATCTGTTCATCTATATAGCTATGAATACACACATTACATATTATACATGTGTATACACATTTATCCTCCGTGTGCTACTGTCATGGTTGAGGCCCAGTGCATAGCTGAGCATCACGATGCCCCCAAAAAAGGGCTAGTCAAAATAAGGACTGGGAGGGCTTCTCACCACTTAAAAAGGTCACTGGCAAAAGACAGACTCATCACAAGGAATAAAAACCAAACAGTTTTATACCAACATCAGAGTAGAACAATGGGAGATATAACCAGATCTTAAAGTCAAAAAACACCTTCCCCCCACCCCTCCCTTCTTCCCGGGCTCAGCTTTGTTCCCAGTTTCTTCACCTTCCCTCCCTGTGCCCTGGGGCGCAGGGGGATGGCAATGCGGGTTGCAGTCGGTTGGTGCCATGTGGTCCTTCAGGGGCAGGGAGGACTCTGCCCAGCCTCTCTCTCTCTGCCTCCACGTGGCGCCCTTTCCACAGGAGAA
>NW_010177182.1:0-18448 GCF_000695765.1 Mesitornis unicolor
AAAAAAGAAAAGCCACTAAAATGGCTGGTGGGGTGGTAGGGGCAGATACGCACAACGCTGGGCCTTTGCCATGCATCGGTGATGGTTGTTGGCTGAGATAGGTCCTGGATGGGAACAAGCGGATGAAGAAGCAGCAAAGCATCCAGGAGATGCCAAGAGCGGCTGAAATCCCTTTGGAAAAGTGGCCATCCCAGTGAGATGGCTCATATGGGACCACACCAGTGGGTTCAACATCTTCAGCTCCGCTTCATGGAGACGTGAGCAGGGAGCTGAGACCTCACTGGGTGGAAATTACAGTTGATTTAAAGCAATTTCACCTCTGTCACTTGGTTTCCTGAAAGCCGATAAGGAGTCAGAATGAGGGAGCGATAGTTTGTTTTCTTTTTCTAGAAGACGCTCTCTGTTTTTATTCTCCCCCTTCTGGCTTGTTTTTTTGTGTGTGTGTGTGTTTAGATAAAAACGAAGACAAAAAGACTTTCCTGGAGTGGGTCCAAATTACGGCCCAAGAAAACGAGCTTCAACCTTCAAGGCTGAGAGGTTCAGGGGTCGTCAAACCCGGTTTTGCTCGCACAGGAAATCCCATGGCGTAACCTCTGGTTTGTGCCTTTGGCCAGGGGGAAAATCCCTTTTGGCACGGCTGAGCTGGCGTTTCAGGGAGCAAAGGCCTGAGAGAAACGCAGCATTTGAGGGGCCGGGGGTTTTAGGATCAGATAACGTGGTGATCTCATTGCAGACACAGCCAGGCTCCACCCCTGTTCAGGAGAGCATCCAGGCTCAGGTTGAGCTATTTCTTCATTAATTCACACTTTCAGAAGCCTCTTTTTTCTCTGTAGCTGCTTTGCCCTCCTTTTTTGTTACATTTAATTCGTTAAGGTTGCTGACAGCTTCTCTTGTCAAGGTGTATTTTAGTTTCCTGCTTAAAAATACCCAACCCAAAAAGGGTTTGTGGCAATTAAAGTGACATTATTTTCCAAAATATCTCCATGAGTAGAGGCGAGGGAGAAATAGACTGCACAGTCAAGGAGCAGTTGCATCATTCCCAACTCTTAAAAACCTCAAGGAAACACTGAAAATTCTCCTCTGCGCAGGGCTGGTGGCTCAGTCCCGGATCCACTCTGGGGTGATTTTCTCTGGACTATTTCTTTAGTCTGTTCGTGTACCACGTGGAGCAGCATCAAAAGCCATAAAACTCTATTTTACTGCCTCTCCTTGGAGCACAGCGCCCTTAACATCAGCACAGAAGTAAATTATCTTCGCTTGGGATGCTTGGGTCTTGCCAAAGGAGCGCTGCCTGTTCCTCATTTTCTTTGGTGTTCTCCTTTAGGTGCTGACAAACAACGCGTTTAATGCTTGTTCCACTCTTTTCCCCGATCCCAGCACCCCGTAATTCTCTCCTGGTCTTCACTCTCCTTTTTAAGAGAAACCTTTGGTGTTTTTCTTGACCGTTTCCCATCCTGCCCAGGTCGGTGGATGCTCCTTTCTCAGCTTCCTCCTGCCTGGTGGGTGAATTTAACCTTGCCCAGATAACCTGAAGGTATGCAATGACTGCAGGTGCTTTCTAGCCTGTTCTTTCCCTGCTATAAATAAGATTTCTGCCCTCTTTACCACTCCCATCAGTTACACTGAACTTTTATGCACTTTAAACACAGGCAAAGCACCTCCACATTTCGCTGGGGGGGATCTTTTTGCCTCCTCTTACCACAGCTGCTGTTAACCACACCGAGTGCACCCTGTTCTGGTTGTTCATACGCTATGCAGGACACAGATTCGTCCTTCAATATCGATATTACTTGAATTAACACACTGTTTAAATCATCCACTGGCTGTTATTCTCTTTCTACACATTATGTTGGGTTGTCATCACTCCAGCTTCTCATCCCGTTGCTCTCTGAGTGTTTGGATCAGAATTATAGCAGCCTATTACTGCTGCAATCCCACCTAGATCTTAACACCACCATTTCTCCTTACTTTTGTCTCAACCTGCAACACATCCCAGATCCAGAAAACAAGGAGGCCCTTTCATAGCCGTGGAAGAGAGATCCCAAACGAGAGAAATACAGAATTAGACAAATGGTTTAGGCACAGAGAAGGCTGGGACATTGCATTCCCTGCCCCAGGCGGTCACTGCTGTGGGTAGAGTTGGGATGAGACAGGATCTGTGATTTCTGCAATGCATTGACTTATTGAAGTGTAGGATTTGGTCTTATTTCTGAGTTATTGTGGCTGTCTTCCCCAAATGTCCTTCTCCCATCTCATCAATCATTTGTAAAGAACAAATCAGGCACCCTCCCCGTGCCCAGCTGAACCATCCCCAGCCCCTTGAATGATGTGACCGGGTCCTGGCCATTGCCACCACTGAAAAACCTCTGCTCCCCAAAGCTCACACCCTCACTGAATCAAGGAACAGAGACTGCAGCCATAAGAGCCACTTTTGGCTTTTCCTGCCTGAGTTTTCAAGGCAGCTCTGTCCTTCTCCATCTTGGCATGGTGTGAAGGCTACAGGAATGAGCTGGGTCCAAACAGAGGAGGAACAGCCAACAGCTCTCTAGACCCCAACTCTCCTGCATGCTTACAGCAGGGGTTTGCTGCTCTCCACTGCCAAGCTGCCCACTCCAGATAAGACCCCTGCGCTCTGGAGTTTCCCCAGCCTCACCAAACAGCAAATGCTCCGAGGTTATCGGCGCCCCAGAGCAGTTGGGAGACAGTTGAGTGTCTGTCTGAGCGCTGATAGAAGGGAAGGCTTTGCTCTTGGAGATAAGAAGCCCTCCCTGAGGAGCCGGGGGGAGGTTCGTTGGTATCTGAGCGTCTTCCAGCGCATTGCAGCCATACCCTTTGTACATGCGAGATGGCGAGGCGGTCACGTAAACAGCAGGCGTTTGGAGGACTGTGTTTTTGAGGTGAGTTAACCGAACCTCTCGCTATCATCTCTCTTCTGTCCCCTAGAACTGGTTTTCTCTCGTTGATCAAGCCTTTGCGGTGACCGTGTTGGCTCGCCAGGCTGTAAACAGTCGCATCCTCGTGCTTTTGGAGGCAAATGCATTCAGGAGAGATAGGCTGAAATACCTTCCTGAAGAGCCTAACGGTTCAAAGTGCTCAACAGCTCCCTTTTTCTGCTCTCTGTGCCTGCTCGAGAAGCTGCCCAGCTCCTGCTGCAGGTTGTAGAAGGCACCGTTTTGTTATGCATCCCAACCTGGGGGAGGACCAGGAGTATCTGGAGTGAAGCTACTCACTGCTATCTCCAGATAGAGCTCCCTGTGTCATCCCAGGGCAGCAAATCCAGGCTCTGGCTGCTCCATAGCATCCGATGCTCCTGTACCAGTAAAGCCCACCATTATCTGGAGGAATTAAATTGATCTAATTTCCAGTATGGGGTAATTTGGGCGAGCAGAAGAATCAAGGCGTGCACAGAGAGGCTGCTTGCTGTTGTAAGTTCAAAGCATTTGGAAACAAGGAGGTCCAATATTTTGGTGAGGCAGAGGCTGTTTTTACACAGTGCTGCTCTCACAGTTTCAGTATACATTAGAAGGAAAAAATATTGCCTTTTTCCTTCTAAACTTGGTGCCCAGTCGATTTTCTTGGGCCCTTCATAGCTCAGTTGTGATGGAGGAGGAATGCCCTCGATAGGCAGCTCACGCTTTAAACTCCCTCTGTTTTCCCTCCCTGTTTACACCCAAGGCAAACAGCCACGTTTCCCAATATAGATCTTTTCATCCAAATAAAGGGGGCAGGGAGGAAAACTGGAATATTGTTAAAAATAATCTAGATCTAAAGGTGGTGGAAAAGCAGAGCCGCTTATTCCCAGGCTGGGGGGAGATGGGCAATGAGGGAAGAGATGGGCAATGCAGACCCCCCTGCCTCATCCAGCTTAGGGGTGGAAATCCTCTACCGGTGGAAATCCTCTGCCATCTGCTGGCATCAGTTACTGAAGCAAAGGCTGAGGTTAGAAGTGATCTCCTTATGTATGGCAGGAGAAAATAGGCACCTTTGAAGTGTATAAGCCCTTATCTAGGAGAAAAGTTACCTATTTTTGTTAGGAAAAAGGGATTGTGATCCTCTGCATATCCTCCAGCTTGGGAGCTCTCGGCCAGGGATTTGTGACCAACAAAGCTACGAGTCAAACGTCTCTGTGCAAGCATTGCTGTAGCGGCAAAAAATCCCCGAGGAGCGTGCACATCCGCACGCAGAACTGCAGGCAGCGCAGCCTGGAGGAGCAGCATCAATAAGGTCCGAGAAGGTGTAATAGATACTGCAATAAAAACTGAAAGCACCAGTTTATTACCTGTCTTCTTACTCATAGAAGCCTCACCTGCACGTCAATGCCAACGAGGAATTTAGATGCAATAAATAAGAGAAAGGTCTTAAAACACTCAGCCAGGACTCAGACCTTGTCAGGGAAATCCCATTGCCGTACCTCAATGTATTTTCGGTTTTGGCCTTTGCTACTCAGCTGATTCTCCTCGAAATGCCTTAACCCACAGGCACTGGTGTCAGGAGGGCAGCATTTCCAGGCTCTGCCTTTCCTGCTTCATTGCAGAGCACTCTGGGGGGTTCAGAGCCCCTTCGCTGTGCCCCAGAAGAATCAGGATATTTGTTATTCCTGCTTGATAAAGGACTGAGTCTGCTGGTCCGTCTGCATTTCTTAATCAGCTCATTTGGTCTGATAAACATCATTTATTCCTACAGACCGTGCCACATCTCTGCTTACAGATTACCACAACAGGAATTACAAAGGAAGACAAAAACCAGGGCTCAGAGGTACAGACCTGCCCAGTAACAGCGCTGTGGGTGAAGGAATCGATGCCAGGGGAAGAAAATTGGATTAATTTCCAATGAAAGGAGCAGGCTGGGGCACCAACCTGGTTCAAACCCTCTCCATTCCCAGAGAAGGCAGCAGAGGAACCTTGTGACACAGCGGTGTTATTCGGGAAACGCCTGGGCCAACAAACCAGGATTTCCTCTCACTCAGCTTGGCGAATTCGATCAGCGTTATTTGATATAAACACAACTGTTTTGGAGCCCGGGGGCTGTTTTCGAGCTATCCCCAGAGCTATTCGTATTTTTCTTCTCTGCATCTCACTGCAGCCCTCTCGCTTTTCCTTCCCACCGTTTATCTCTCCGCACACCAAGCCCTGCCCGTGCTTCCTGTTTGGCCCTGCGGTTGCTACTTTTCTCGTTTGCTGTTATTTTTGACTTCCATCCAGGCTTTGTATGATATTAATAGCCATTTCTCAGAACCGTAATCTTCCCCAAACCAGGCCTAATATTAGCCAAGAAAGAGCCAAGGGCCACTGCCGAGGCCTGAGGGACTCGAGTCCCAGGTTTCTCCTCTGTTCATCGCCCAACGCAGCCCAAACCCGGCTCCCACAGCCCCATCCCAGCCCCTGCGGGCGATGGAGACGCAGCTTGGACGAGCTAGAAAGAGGATGCTTACATGAAGATTCAAGAGTTAGAACTTATTAGCAGCCTAATTAACGCCTCAGTCTAATCAAGATACAGCAATCACTTACCATTCATCCCAGTACTAATGACTAATAACCAAATTATTCCGTTTCTATTAAAGGTTGTCGGGAATAGGAACAAAATAAACACAGCAGACAAAAGTATCTACCCCCTTCCTCTAATGATGAATTCTCCCTATTTCCTTTGCATTTATGCAGTGACTCATCAGCATCCCGAGGGGATAAAATGATATTGATGGGTTTTTCTTCTTCTTCTTTGCTGGGAGGAATATGATTATAACATTGATAGTTTCTTCCTCTTCGGTTTAGGGTACACTTATGGCTATTCATTTTCTTTTCATGTATTTCCTACTGCTCTCTATACTTGAATCTTTCTTCACAGAGCTGCAATTCCATGTTACATCCTGCATATCCTGGCTTTTACCTGTATTTTTTCTGTTATAAAGGGTAGTTTCTGTCACCTGCCGAAATGATGTTCATCAATAATCAGTAATGAGTCACTGATGGGTTACGAATAGCCCCGTGCTCGTGACTGCCCCTCTCTGTGTCAGCACATCGCCTGTATCACAGACAGAGCCGTTGTGCCCCAGTTACACAAAACTACACAAATACAATCGCTCCAAATCAAGGGGGTACCTGGCACCTCATTGCTGGGCAGCTGCTGGTACAGGGAACCAAGCAGAACAAACCAGAGCAGGGTTTCGGGCAGGTCAAACAGCCCAAAGAGCCCCGGTGCTGAGGGCTGGCAGAGCCACACGCAGCCTTTGGCCTTTCGGCGATAACAGCACTGACGTGGTTACGTTTTGTAGCCCGAGATCCTCAGCCCTGTTACTTTCTAAGAGCTTTAATGCTAAAAGTCCTTTTCAGAGGGGTCTTCAGGGGTGAGTTCACATCCCGGGGTTTCCTTTCTTGTTTGTCCAGGCCCCAATTCCATTTCGTAGCAGCTTCAGGACAGGGAAACCAGGATAGTTTCTTTCCTGGTTTCAGCTTTTCTCTTTCAGTTTTGCTTTCTCCGAGACAAGTTGTTAAATCAGACCTTGCCCACACGGAAATATGTTCTCTATTTAAGGACCAAGCAATAAATCCCCGACTCTGTGTTGCCCAGCGTATCTGCTGCAGTGTGGAAGAGGAGCAGCCCGAGCCATCGCTCCCTGACAGCAACGCTTCACCCGCAGCAGAAATGAGGTGAGTACACAGAGACCAACCTCATAGGGGCTCCCAGAAAGAGCAGCTTTGGGTTGACAAGGCTCAGCACAGCATCCTTGGTTGGAACCAGGGTGGTTGAGGTTGGCCAGGACCTCTGCAGGTCACTGTGTCCAGCCCCCTGCTCAAGCAGAGCCACCAAGAGCTGAGTGCCCAGGACCACATCCAGTTGGCTTTTGAATATCTCAAGGGATGGAGACTCCACAGCCTCTCCAGAGCAGCTGCACCAGTGCTCTGTGCTCCTCACGCTTTGTCTTGGGTAAGAAATGCAAACAGCTCTGGCTCCGGGCACTGGTGACTCCCCTTTGGAAAGCAGCAAGCCAGGATTGAAGCCTCCCAGCTGGTTCCCTGAAAAAGGCTGATCAGAACAAAAAATACAGCATTTTTAGTAGCTTGAGACCAAGGGACACATGGGGAGAGCTCCCTCCTCCACCTCTCCCTCTTTTTTGTTTCATGTACAGCCAGGAACTCTTTTCTGCTCTGTGTGGGCACCACAGGACCCTACCCCACCCCACGCTGCCTTTCCATAACCCACGTTTTTCTCTTTGTAGCAATGAACAACTGAAGAAGAGGTTGGATGCCCTTCAATGCCATTTCACCTGGCAATTGGGTGTCAAAGGCCACGTCGAACCCACGCACATCCTGCAGAAGCTGGCGGTTGAAATCAAGCACACGCGCCACCAAAACCAGGTAGCGCTTCTGGGGCTGCAGGCGTACCTGTACCAGCTGAAAGGCCAGGCTAAAGAAGCTCTGCAAAGCCTTAAAGATGCTGAAGGGCAGAGGAAACAAGATGAGCAACAGGCAGCCGCTGCTGCTGCTTCCTTGATTATCTGGGGGAATTATGCTTGGGTTCACTACCATCGGAACTCTTATCAGGAGGCTGAAAAGTACCTGAAAAAAATTCAGCAGCTCTGCCCCGCTCCTCGGGACGCACGGCTGATCCCGTACATCCAGGCCCAGAAAGGCTGGGCCCTCCTGGCTATCAGAGCCCGTAACGGGGAACGGGCAAGAGAGTGCTTTGAGACGGCATTGATGCTTGAACCAGAGAACAAGTATTTCCATGCTGGGCTCGGAATAGCTTTTTATTCCTCCTGGATTTACTTCTGGAATCCCGATATTTCAGAGAAAGCCATAATCCAATTAGAAAGAACAGTCCACGAGCAGCCAGATAACTACAGAGCCAAAATATATTTAGCTAGGCTGCTTGAAGGGGAGAATGAAAAGAGATCAATCGCCTTGGTAGAAGAAAGTGCCAAGAAAAGCTCCGACCCCGAGGTCCTCAAAGCTGCAGCTGCGTTCTGGCAGCAACGGTCGACAGAGAGAGCGCTGGAGATATTACGGCATGCCCTGCAGCGGGAGCCAGGCTACCACCTTCTCTACCAAGCCTTGGCCAAGTGCTACAGGACCCAGTGGATTAATGCAAAGCAGGAAGACAAGAATGGTATCTTGGATACGGCCATCAAAGACCTTGAGCGAATTGTTCAGAAGCACCCAGACCTTGACCTCGTGTTCATGAAGCTGCAGTTAGCAGAGTTCTACGGCGCGAGACACTCGGAGCGGGCAGAGATGATCTTCAAGGAGCTGCAGGAGAAAAGCGACACCCTGAGCCCCAAAGGGCTTCAAGCTCTTTATCTCTACTGGGGAAAGTACTTCCTCTTCAGGAAGAAGTCGCTTGATGAAGCGCAAGCAAAGTTTATGGATGGTTACAAAATTCCCATGAAGACCGAACAGAGGAAGGAGTGCAGGCAGAGGCTGTTGAAGACCACTCTGTCGCTGTGGCAGCACAAGACCGATGCCATCCACCGCTTCATCGAAGAGACCGACAGCAACTTGCCCGCAGAATTCTCCGGGATTGATCTGGACTGATGGTGGGAAATCCAGGCTGGAGAAAGCAGAACAGCCTTTTTGCAAAGCTAGAAGGCATCAAGGACTAGTGTATCTGCCTCTCCAACAGCAGGCCCGTTGCCTCCTATAGATAAAAGGGTTTTATCAGCATCTCAGACCAACCCAGTGCTCGTCCATTAAATGCAGGCCTACCTGTAGATAACTGACTGCCCAAGATTCACACACCCTGCCCTCAGTCCTGCTTTTACAGGAGGAGGAAACGAAATCAAAGTTGAAGAATTTGGTTTATGTGTTCTGAGCACAATCCTTTGCAGGCGTAGACCTGCGTCACTCCCTTGGAGTTGCTCAAGATCAGAGCTAAGTGCTGATTAGAATGGAATAAGGAATTAGCTGCCTTCAATTACCAGAATTCAATCATTTGCAACAAAGGAGGTGGCTTTCTCCATAAGATCCCTAACTGCTGAGGGGTCCTGATGAGGATGAAGGACATTTACAGGACAGAGGGATGGTTTCTGGCTTGTCCAGTTGCATTAAATGCAGATGTAGCAAGGGCCAGCTGCTGGTTGAGGAGGATATCGGTGATTGTTTCTGCATTCAGCCTTTGAAGCACACCCCTGCTTGCCTCTGCCTGAACATAAAGCAGCTTTGCTTTCTTGCACTGGTACCCACCGTCCTGGTTTTGTTGAGAGGCAAATGCTGTTTCTGGGGCCAGAGTGAGACTTTCAATATTCCTTGATCAATAAATACTTCAGATTCTTTTCCACATGGTTTCTTCTGTGCAACAGCTGGTGTCTCCTCACAACCTAAAGCAAGATTCACCCTCCACCCCCCAGGCTCACATTCGGTACCGCTCCCTCCCTGCACATCTCACTGTGGAACTTGTGTCCTTCCTGCAGGCACAGCTGGGCACATCCCCTCCATCCCAGCATTGCAGCTGCATTTCCAAGCACTGGCAGGGTCACCTTTGTGCCCAGCAGTAAGAAAGGTGGGAGGGTTCTTGCTAAGGTGTCCCCAAGCCTCCTTCTGTTCCCACAGAGTGGAGCCATGGGGACCAGGGTAGATGTCCCCTAGCAGGTCCTGCTGCAAATGCCCCAGTTTCTGCTCCAAGGAACAGGCAAGGACCCATTTTGGGAGAGGATGCTCCAGAAAAGGACCAAGCCAAGTGTGTCCAAGACACAGAGTTCGGGGAAGGGGAACACACCTTAGTGTTTTCCTCTCATGTACATCTGGTGTGCGCAAAAACCCGAGGCCAGAGACACCCACCCGTCCTGGGACCCCAACCCCTCCTGCAGTGGGTCAGAGCTGGGATGCAAACATAGCAGGAGAGGACTTCACCCTCCAAAACCCCGCAGCCAAGGGGAAGAGAGACAACCCAGGCCACCACACTCAGCCCAGGTTATTTCACCTCTGGATATAATCCTGGGGACCAAAACCTTTGTTCTCCTTCCTCCTCTGGACCCATGAGCCACAGCTGGTGCGTGATGCTGCACTCCAGCAGCAAAGACTGCCAGGTTCATTAGTGCCCGGGGCAGGAGCTCCTCAGAATCACAGCCTCCTGCAATGCTACACAGTACCCCATTAAAACTCCATAGCACAAGTAAAAAGCATCAGCCAGAGTACAGAACCATAGGTCAGTTTACTTAACTGCACAAGTCAGGACAGTTTTCCAAATCTCAATACAAACAACCAATTTATAAACTATGTACACATTCCACAAGTCTTTTCACACAGCAGTGGGCAAGGTCACATAACCCAGTTTGGGAAAGCAGGGACTCCCAAAAGCAAGGATGAAATTAAAACTACCCTCATTCCCCTCACTAGCAAGAGCAGCACTAGTAATTCATTTAGACTAACCAGGAATCCTTTGGGTTTGCATCTACAGACAGTCCTCTGCAAAAAACTTGTCCTTTGTAAACACAGTATTAGGAAACATCTCTTTAGAAAACGTCAGTCCCTCCAGTAGTTAATTAAAGAGAGCAGCTTTTGCTCAGAGAAATGCAACACTGCCATCCTCCGGCTTACAGGCTGCACAACCACAGCACAAAGTCAAGAACTACAGACGTGTGCTGGCTGAAAGACTGGATTCTGACAAGGTACAGCTGGAGTGTCCCTGCTGTGTGAAAAACAACCTATGGAGTTCAAAAGATAAAAATACAAACCACAAAAGAAAACCCAACCAAACTTGCAATCCTCGTATGACTGTTCCACTTCAGATGGTAAGAAGACTGGGTGTTACTGGAAAGTGTCACAGAGTTTCACTAGTCGTTGTTTGGGTTTGGTTTTGTTTGGTTTTTTTTTAATTAACACTTTAAACAAATCCTGCTAGTTACTCTCTTCAACAATAAATTCAGGATAGCGTTGGGTAATAAAAATACATTGCACAATAAAATCCCATTAAAAGTCTCAGTTAAGCTGAAAGATAAAAGGAAAATAATCTTATTACGTCAGCTGCCAAGGGCCACGGAGAGGACTCGCGTTCACTGTACTCATGCGTATCGGTGTGCAAACGCTAGGACGACACCAGCTCCCAGCTCCACTTCACTTCAGCATAGGAGAGGCAAAGAAGTTGCCCTGATGCCTAAGCAGGATTGCTGACTTGCTTTTGCTCCCAAATCTAGTTCAAAAGAAGTAGAAAAAAAAAAATCAGTTTGGGATTTGGGATAGAGAGGTCTAACACTTTCCTTTTCCAGGGGTCATTCACCCAAATTTTACCCACCTCCCAAATAAAGTGCTGCTCTCGATACCACGTCACTCATTAACCCACTGTGCAGCTTGTGCTGTTACTACAGCTCTGATTAAGGGAGAGCTGACCAAGTAGCAAATCCAGACTACTCCCAGAGCTGGGTCCAAAAGCCTGGTTTAAGCTCTTCTTGAACACCCAAACCACCTGCAGTCATCCCAGCATCTCCATGACAGCACCCACTGGCACTTACTTGGGAGTGGTTTTGATGAAGGTAGACCGGACTCTCTGGGACAGGGAGCTGGATGATGGCGTCTTGGAGAGCTGCTGCTCCGGAGTCGTGAGGGGTCCAAGCATGCTCACTGCGAAAAAGGAGGCAGCAAAGTGAGCAACATGAGGACAGCTGAAGTTTTCATTGCCAGGCAAGGAACATTAGACATTTCCTAGCATCTGTCAGAAATACTAGACAAATGTGGTATTTCCTGGCACGCTTTTCTTCCCTCTCCCTCCATAGAGTGCGCAGGAATGGCTGGCTCCAAGTCTCACAAGCAGCTTTGATTGAGGGTCATTATTTTTAATACAGCAGCTGCAGAGCCAAGAGCGAAGCACCCAAGGGTTACCTTGAACATCTGGTGTCTGCGGAGAGGAGTAGGCATTGGCGTTCTCAATTACGTGTGCTGGGTCAATGTTTTCTTGCTCCACCATCATCAGCTGGTTCCAGTAGTCCACAGGCAGCTGCAGAAGTCGCTTCACTACCTAGAGACACCCGTGAGTAGCTGATGTTACAAACCAGCACGCAGCTTTGACACACATCACCCCAGCTCCCTCCAGCAGTTCATTTCAATCCTTTAAACAGGATCCATGCACCCAAGTCAGTCCTTCCTGCTGACCTACCTGGGGCTGTCGCTTCGTGTCTTGGAGAAGCGTCACAGGGTCGGGATCAGGTACTGCATGGGCAACTATTGTGGGGCCAAAGACTTTGGCCAAGTTGGTAATGTCCATTTTAGTCTCTGGGCTCTGAGCCACCCTATATTTAAAAAATAATATATATTAAGAAAGGGCGAATGTAGGCTCTCCTCTTTGCTTATACAACTTCCCTTCCCAACACACACTTCAGCCTCTGAATAAGGAGGTTTTTTCCAGAATGAAGACTTGATGCTCACAAGCAGTAACGTGAACCATTTGGAGAAAGCACCAGTGGCAACTTCCCCTTTCAGAACTACCAGTCCTTGGGGCCATACCTCTGCAGGTGGATCATGAGGAAAGCCAGGGTGTCCCTATTGGCCTGAGGGAGTTCACCGACTGCTTGGTATATAGCAGCAACGCTGCTGTCCTCATCCACAACTTCTGGAAGGAAAAAACATTAAATATTTAGACTTCAGAAAGTGGTCCCAATGCACAGCTGCAATATTCCCCTCACAGTGAGAGCCAGGCTGAGAAAGAAGGAAGCTAGAAGCTTTCCACTGCAGTTATTTTGTATCCTGCCTAGGCACTGGAACTTGTTTCCTTCCTCTTCCAGAACAACACAGCAGAAGAGAGATGTTCCTAGTGTACTGCACATCAACACAGATGCAAGCGTGAGGGCTCCACGGAGCACTGAGCTCTGCCAGCTCACGCGACAGCTAAACCTGGGACCCTCAAGCCTGGGAAAAGGGCTGGAGATGTCATTTCACAACTCCTTACCTGCAGCTTCCATAAAAGTCTTGTTTAACCGGAAAGTGAGAAGGGGTTCTTTCAGGCTGCGCAGAAAGTCCTTGAGAAGGCCACAGACAGCGTGGATATCATCCACTTTACTGAGCAGAGGAATATTTTTTGCTCTAAGATACTTGTCTTTCAGTTCCCTCACTGTCTTGTCACAGCCAGACACCCGGTAGAGGCCGGTCTGTTAACAGAAAGCATTGCTTACAGGCAAAACAACAACTACATGTATCAAGCTGACATTCTTCTGCTCCCACTTCCTCTCCACACCTGAGCACCCCACACAGACACCGTGGCTCAGTCGCCCATGCAGCAGCACTATACGCACCATAAATAAGAGATATTTGGGCAAACAATCGTTTCCCTGACACCACGACCCATTTCATTAGCACCGTTTCACACCTCATTTTGTTTTTACCTCCTGCAGCCCTCGCTGCTCAATCTCATTAACACAGTGCACTATGATGGAAGGGATCATCGGAGGAGCAGAAGGGACAAAGTCCATCAAGGTTCCCTAAAAGGCAGAAGGGAAAAATAAAGAAAAAAAAACTAATTTTAAAGAGATACTCAGTCTTCAAGACATGGAAAATACTCTCTCAGGAATTCAGAGAGATCTAGGCTCAAAAAAGCAAACATTATTTCTTTTTTATCAGCACAGAGAAGAGCAGCGCCACATCCATCAGCGCAGCGCTGCAGGATTGCCTACCCAGAGCTGCCGCGTTCACAGCTCAACACCCTGCTAACATCGCATCCCTACCACCCACCACCCTGGTTACTGAGCGGTACGTTAGCAAGCTCATTTGCAGTTTATCACACAGCTCTGAGCAACAGGAGCTCCTCTGTGGAAGGCAGACTTGTTGGAGCCTGAGCACGTTGTAACTCTGACCAAACCTCAGCCCAGATGTTAACAGCTAGACTGCCCCAAGCTCGCCCTCCAGATTTACCTCACCAATTCGGACTGGAGTGCCTGTCAAGGTGGGGATGCAGGGAAGAGGACAGCGGTCCCGACACTCTGGATGAGTGACCAGACGGCAGTCTCTGCACTTCAGAGACATTTTTCCAAATTTTATTCTCTTTCCACATGGAACACACGATTCTGGCTTGATAACCTAGACGATTCAAGCATACAGATGGGAAGAGATTAGTGCAATGTAGTAACTCAGCAAGACTTAAACCTGATGACCATATAGGATAGTGTGTTCCCTGATCCACACAGGAAACCAGTACAGTTAATATTGACCTCAGATATAACAGCTGGCAGCCTCTTAGCAATAGCTTGGTATCACACACATGCAATAGTGGAAGGAGGTGCTTTTTCAAGTTCCTCCTGCCTGTAGACCTACCGTCTTGGAAACAAAGTCATGCAGCCTCACTCCCCCATTGCTCTGCGGGGTGCAAGAGCCATCAGTCTCCGATTTGGATTCCAGCTGCTTACTGCCAATGCTCGACTCGCTGCTCCAAGGCTGCGGAGGACCTGAAAGACAGCAGAGGAGTGTTG
Organism: Mesitornis unicolor; assembly: GCF_000695765.1. Lineage (NCBI taxonomy): Eukaryota > Metazoa > Chordata > Aves > Mesitornithiformes > Mesitornithidae > Mesitornis > Mesitornis unicolor. The sequence goes on from NW_010177182.1 coordinate 14,384, forward strand.
ACCAAATGGAATCACCCCGCTGCGTAACCTCTGCTTCAAAACAAGCACATCATAAGCCAGAGGCAGCTGGGTTTTCAGGGCAGCCTCCAACTTATGTAGTTGCTTCAGGACTAGGACACAGACACGACACCTACCACTCGTCGTCCGGCTTCTCAGAGTATAAGGCATCGTCTGGATGGTAGAGATAGCTTCAATTGGGCCACCATCACTGGGGACCATGACAGTTGTCTTTGCTATGATGGATTCATTTCCCTGTAACGAGAAATACGTGGTTAGTGACAGCAATACTGACAGGACATGGGATTTTCTGGTTCATTGGCCCTAGAAACAGGAATGCAATATGAGCAACTACTGTAAGAGCACACAAACCCAGCTGGGACCACCATACCTGGTCTGCTGCGGAGCCAATGGATCTGGATTTCTTCTGAGGACCTGGTGGGCCTTCAATGAACTGCCTGAAAGACCTCTGTAAAGATATCACATATTTTTATCTCTGAGGCAGCTATGCTGTTAACTTGGTGTTACACCAGTTCAGCATCACTAGAAGGACTGAGCAATTGTCTGCACACCACAGATGCATTAAGTTCTTCCACAGTACTTGTTCTTCCTGGAACCTGGAACAGTGTCAGGAGGCCTCAACATACTGCCCTTACAAATAATTTTCCTAGGCAGCTTTATAATCCAATTCACAGAAAATAAAGGAATTTTTAAAGGAAAAAAAAAGGTGGGGGGAAACGACAACTAAGCAAATCCCAGACTCTTCCCAACTCTGCTAGTGATGATTTTAGGCTGTCTTTTCCCACCTGCATAATACCAGACGACCAGAACAAGCACAAGCTCTGTTACAGAGTAGAAAAATATTAACTTCCTACATGATTTTCCCTAATCTGGCAGCTGTTAATGATCTTCAAGTGCTTCCTTGCAAACTCTAGGCTGTAACAGAGCAAGATACGCAGAACTCCACTCCAGTCATTTTCAGTAGACCAACGCCAACATCAGAATTAACTTTCAATCTAAATCCACACAGCAGGTCTGAATTATAGTAGAAGCACATCCATCTGAAGTTTGTTTGTGATGAGGAGCTCAGACATCATTAGAGGTGGCAGCAAGATGACAGATGGTGACATTGTGTCAGCTAAGGCTAACAATGGAACCTATTTGAAAGGGAAGAATTGAACATACCCGCTTCTCTCTCCTTTTCAGTCTGACAGCTTTCACCACAGAGGAATCCCAGTCCTGTGGGAAATCCACAACGCTGGTTAGCTCAGTGTAAATACCATACAGCCTCTGGCCAGGACTTTCATTAAGTTTTAGCCAATAGCATACCAGAGAAATGCTAATCAGCTCTACCACTTTAATAACACAGTAATCTAAACACAAGAGGCCTCTAGAGATTACCCCACACCCCAAAGGTTTTGCAGCAAAGGAAAACTTTAGAACTTAGTTACATTACCAGTGACTCATCAGACTTGTCAAAGCTGATGTCTGACAGAATGGAGACAGATTCATCTATTGTAGACAGCCTACAAAAAAAATAAATGAAAAAAAAAAACCCAGAAGAAACTTGTATCAGTTTGTCTTTCAGTCAGCCACGGTTCCAGAACAGTCTTACTGACTCAGAGGAGCTGTTTTTCAACTGGAATAAAAAGTAAAACTCTGCTGCTCTGGGTGCAGTATGTATCACAGCGGTATGGATTGATATTTGACACGTATGCTGCTCAGACATACGTTGCCTACCTTTTGTTGCCTGAACCTCCTACAGAAACCTGTTGCCTGTTCAGAAAGGCGAGGGCAGATTTCTGTTCTTCGCTCAGCTGAATGCTCCCAGATGCATCACACATGAGCAGCTCTCGAATCAGCTGTATTTGCCGCTCCTGTAAATGTAGATAATATCAGAAGCTGCCACAGGATAAACTCCGTTTAATTACTGTATGAACCAATCTTGACTGTTTGAGATACCACACAGATAGGCTCTCAGAAGTCGTGTCAATAGACTGCTAATGGCTACAAAGCTCCGACAGGTAAAGGCAGCTCAGCTCCAAGCAGCAGCCAGTTGCCTTTTTCCAGACCAAATCAGAAGGCTGCTACAAGCAACCAAGCCAATTTGTTGTTGCTGGGCTTTTTTCCTACCCAGGAAAAAAAATTACCATGAGTGTCAGTGTGTACTTTCCGTAGATCAATGCAGTTTAATCGCCTTGTCTCCACACTCTAAAGAGCTCGCTGGTAATGAAGGAATTACTCACCAGTTTTTCACAGTCTGCTTCAGCTTTTTGCCTTCGTTGGACCTCCACATCCACTTGATTGCGAGCGTGTTTCAGCTTCACATCCAGAGCGCTACGTTCAGCTTCAGTTTTCATGAGCAGATCTTTGTACCTGCCAAGCTCGTGCTCCATATTCTGCTGTTTTCTCCGATACTCTTCAAAGTTCTTCGCTAACTGAATAAACTCTGGAGAGGAGACACACACATCTTTAGCTACCCAGGCGAGCAGACGAGATGCAGCAGCCCTCCTTTCACTGACAGCAGTTATCTATTAATATAAGCTGCTCTCGACTGAAGAGTGGAAAAGCTGGCCTTTTGACAAACCCGCCTACGCTTTAGATGTCCCTAAGATCTCGCTATTTTCCAGACCAAATCCTTCATGTCAGTGTCAACCAGAAGAGCTAGAACACAAGACTCTGCATGGATTAAGTCAGCTTGTGACAAGCAGAACGTGGCCCTGCCTAGAAGTCCAGCCTGTGACTTGGTATTTCTCAACGAGGAGAAATCCCTCAACTCTGCCTGTGGAAATCTTACTACCCACAGCATCATTGACAGATTCTTCAATTCATTTGTTTGCACATTTCTATGCTTACAGCAAAGACAGCCCAACCCACTTCAGAAGCAGAACTTACGGTGTTCATCCCCTTCACTTAAAAGTTCAGCCTGGCGCACAAGTTGATCATACAGACTCCGTAAGCTCAGCATCGCAGTCTCCATCTTTCTGCCAAGAAACCAGAGCTAAATAAACAGCCCAGCCCCTGCTTCCCACCTCCAAACAGAAAAACGCGTTATCAGCCCAAAGAAAAAAGAATCAGCTTCAGAATTAATTATTTTAACTTTTTTTAAGGCGAGTTTCAAATGCTGCACAAACAAAAATGCACGAAGAGTTATGTTTTATGGATATATACACATCTAAATTCTTTCTTAGGGAATGAAGAGCCTCACTCCTCCACAATTTATGGACAGCAGAGCCGCAAACAAAGGCAGCACAGCTCCCCACCTTACTGCTTCAAATAATGTCCAGTGTACTACTGAGGCTCCAAAGCCACAGCAAGACAAGGGAGCCCAAATTATTCGCCTTCTGGAAGGCTGCAGAACACAGCTCATGCCCTGCCTACAAATAACTTGGTACTATATAGGCCACTAAAAATCTGCAAGTTTTCAGAGCTTCGTAAGATAAAAATAGGAGCAACATTCTGGGGAATTTTAATACAGTTTTAAATTTAGCTGCATTTTCAGCTACAGCTCCTGCTGCAAATAGCTGTTAAAATTCAGACAGTCAGCACATTTTCCTCAAACAGTAGCAACAATGGCATAAACAGAAGCAATGAAGAGGAAAGTCTGCAGCTCAGCAACATAGAAATTACTTCACTAATGCGAGGGGTTGCCGGGGCAGGCAGGACAGCCTTGACTAATAAATTAGCACCGGGAGCAGGCGCAGACATAGTCGGGAGAGGTGCCAGGAGGGAGTACAAGACATCGGCTTCACGCTTAGGAAGCCACCGTGGAAAGCTCTGAAGTACTCGATTCACAATTCCAGACTCTACAGACACACACATATACCTCGGGAATTTCTATATTATATAGACTACGAAGTGTAGAAAAGCTCTCTACTACAAGGTCCCCCTCTACTCCTTATAGTCTGCTTAATTCACGGCAAGTGGCACTTCAACAGCTTCGTGCCTTAATTTATCAGCACCCTTGATCGCCAGCCCCGCGCCTAACGCGACAGCAGAAGCCGGAGAGGGTGAAGGAACCCGGCCAGCCCGTACAGACCCACAGCCACTGGCCCTGCCCGGGAGGCA
>NW_010177182.1:18648-25546 GCF_000695765.1 Mesitornis unicolor
GCCAGCTCGGCGCAACCTCCGACTCCAACCGCTCAACCCAACCGCCCCGCACTTCGGTTTGAATCCCTGCTGCCAGCCAATCCCAGCGTCCTCCCCACCCTCCCGGCCTCTCATTGGCTCCGTTCACTCGGCGTCTGAAGCCAAGCCGGTGCCATGCCTGCTAAGGGCGTGGCCTCTCTGCTTCACTTCCCGGCGCGAGGGCGGACGGAGACGGGTACGGACGCCGGCCAGGCGCCATCTTTAGTGTTGGTTGCCGGCTCCCGTGCGCGTTGCTTAACAACAGAGCAGGCCGGGAACGCCGGCAGGGCCTAAGCCCTCCAAAAGCGAGGGCTGCCGCTTTTCTGAGGGCCCAAGCGCTGTCATTGGCATCAGAGGGGCCGTTCTGGGGAGAAAAAATTGTTCTCAGTTGCAATTTTAAGCAATGCCGTTGGCACATGGCACGGGTGGGCGTGAGCTTCCTAGGCCATCATTCACAGAGCGCCCTAGGCCTGCGCCAGTTGCTGGATGCAACCCACAGCTGATGAAGTATGGATACTTCACTGCGAGGTCATTTATTAAGTGTTCATGATTAAGAAATACGATGCCTCGACCGATTTTTGTCTTGGAAACGTTGATCTGAGTAACAGCCGGCAATCCGTCCCGTGTGCCAAAAGGCAAAACCCCATTTCACATCCTCCGTTCGCAGACGCTTAATAACACAAACCAATAAAACACAAACCAAAACCCAACAATTACAAGAAGCAAAGTCACATAATCATAAAATAACTATGCGCCTTAATCTTTTAAATCTGAAACAAAACAGCGGGTAATTGAAGAGTGGATATTAGCAATTAAAAAGCGGAACTAAATGCTTCAAATTGCCAAGTGGGAAAGGGAGTTCATAAAGCAGATTGCTCTCTAACATCCAGCTGCCTTGACAGGACTGCTTTATTTAGGTTACATAGTCTTCTTTAACTTAATTAATAATAATTAATTCATAATAGATTGTAAAAAGCCTCAAGGTCCTCTGAAAAGTAAACATTAATGAGGCTTCCTTGAGGAAAACGGTCACATTTATCTACATTTTAGAGGGAAACTGAGGCCCAGAAGAGACACGACTCCTCCTCTGGGTCAACAAGCGAAGCAAGAGAAAGGCACTGACCTTGACAGTTGACCTCGTGGCATGGAAAATCATCCAAAAATTCAATTTTTCAAGCAAATTGGAGGCTGAGGGTTTCACCTGGCTCTGCTGGGAGCCTCCTGTGCATGCACAGCCCATCCAGGCGCTGCTTGCACACCCATTTCTGAGGAGGTTCAGCTGTTTCGGTGTCAGCCCCGGGGCCTCCTGCAGCTCCTGCCTGTAATTAAATCTTCCCAGTGAAGATGTCTCTATTGGCAGATCGTATTTATAGGCAGGCGAGTTGTTTTAGTGTCATTCTTAAGAGTTAAGGAGGCTTTCGCTCATAAGCAAATTCTCTTCTCTTTTAAATTGTCATCCGCAATCCCGTGCCAATAAAAAGGCACATTATTTTCGATTATTGCCCCCATGGTGCTTGTAGTGAGTTACTGCGTTAGGTACTGGGTTTCGGTATTACGCAAATTAGATTTCTTCCATATGTGATCAGATGTCGCCTTTTCCAAAGCCTCCTCTGAAACACGATGGGTGGGAGCTCCAAGGGCATCAGGAACCGAGTACCTCTCCTAAAAATGCTTCTCAGAAACCCCCTCATCTTCTGAAGTGATGTGGCCGTGGCAAATGGGCCATGTCCTATGGCAGATGCCACTTGCTCAGTGCCAGCCCTGGTCCTTAAAATCTCTTTAGAGCTTTTCTTTCCTCCTCCCTGCCTGATGCACGTTGAGAGCAGAGAGGTCAGAGGCACCTTTCATACACAGCTTTATTTCAAAGGAGCAGAAAAGGCAGAAGGATTGAGGGCCTTTTCAGGAGCCGCTTTATTGCAAAGTAATTATATTCTCTTTTGTTTGTGTCGGGGAGGGGAGGGAGAAGCCTTGAAATGTCTCATCTGGGAAACCGTTAATAGAATTTATGCTAATTTGATGATTCCGGCGATTACTGGCGGAAGCACTTCACATTTTCAGGCAGCAGAAATTCTCCTCCAGTTCCTCCCGCAGTCTCGCTCCGTTTGCTCTTCATCCCCTTCGCCTTCTCCAGCCACCGCAGACTCCAGCGTCCATGGAGCCCCACGATGTGACCGGGATTTTGGCCGATGCCGTTGGGCTCAGTGGTGACCCCCACGCCTTGATCTTTTGGGGCAAGATGCACAGAAATCTGCCCCGGCGCCTCGCTGTGCTAACAAACAACCCCACAATAACAAACCTTTGCCTCCCAGCCTCATCGTTTGGTGGAGCTTCGCAAATACAAATCTCTCTGGCCGGCTCCTGCCTAATTAACTCCAGAATTGCAAACCCATTTGTGCAGCTCGGTGCTCAAGGGAAACCTTTATTAAGTTCTTTTTAATCCAAAAGCAGTTAGAGCGTGATGGTCTTCGTGGACAGTCATTCCAAAAAAAAAAAATACCCCCTGAAAAAAAAGAGGAGGAAAAGAAAGCAGGATGAGAAACTTTAAGACTTTTCTCCTGGGAAAATAAAGGAGAAAAAAATCGTTTATGATGCATTTCTCTTGATGCGTTAATACAGCATGAGTTGCAAAAATGGAACGGTTCAGTAGAGTGAGGAAAATACCTGGCAGGCTGAGCAGGGAGGGCAGCCTGGGTTTTGGTGGGGGGGAGCTGGACATTTTGGGGAATTCATTTGTGATTCCTCACGCCCGGGCCGTGCCGCAGGCCGGCAGATGGCATCGCCTTCATGTGGGAGCTGCGGGGCCTCAACCATCCTGCATCTGTGCAAAACATTGCTGGGTCTGAGGGTGCCAAAGGAGCCGTGCCCGCGCCGTCGGTCCCAGCGATGAACCGGGTTTGTCCGTGAGCTCCTTCCCGCGGGACACCGGGGTAAATCCCGCAGCGGCACCCGGCATCGCGTACAGAGCACAGGGATGGGATCGGCCAAAGGCGACTGCAGCGACACTCAGGTCATCCTCTCTGCTCCTCGTAGCAAAACAGTGCATTAATATCACCAGAGAGGCCATGGCCTGATCCTGAACTCGTTAAAAAACAATGGGAGTCTCTATTGCCTTCATCTGGCTTTTAATGAATGACCTCTTGTCGCCGGGAGCTGCGTGCAGTGACAGAGGACCTTTGTGGGCTGATATTTATGATTTCATTTAAGTCGGAGAGTAAGCTAAGGGAGAGAGCTGGAAAATAAGAGCTGAGCTGATGTTTCCTGCTTTAAACTCAAGGGATCTTTATCCAGTTTTTGTATTAATACTGTTGTAATCTCTTAAATATTTGAGCAACTGGCAGCCACGCTGGAAGGACACGGGGGTCACGCTCGGTGCCAGGGCAGGGGGTGACTCTGGCTCTCCCAAACTCCCCACATTTCTCTAACACTGGGATGAGGGTAAGGTTTTGTATTTAGAGCCCCCCCGAAATTGCCCACACATCAAATGCGCCGAGCCCTGCTGTAAGAGCCCCCGACCTGCTCGTGGGGGGCCGGCATTCGGCCCCGGGCTCTGCGCATCCCAACACCGCTCCCCGCGCCAGCGACTCGCCAACGCTGATAAATGCTTCGCCTTTTCCTTCGGCAGGGCCTCGGCGGCGGATTAAGCAGCTGGGAGTCTGGAGCGAGGAGCGCGTCCCCTCTCCTTTGCCATGCAAACAGAGAAAATTAATCTTCCAGCTTCCTCTGATATTTGGGCTGAATTACAAGCTGGGAGCGGAGATAAAGCGCAGGCGAAAGGAAGGTACAGGTAGAGCGGAGAGCCGGGCTGGCTGGCACAGGCCTTTGTCCATGCAGATAACACTCTCCTCCCTGTGTCATGCATAATTCACCAGCGCTGCCTCCCTCCATCCTGGTCATCCCTCTCTCAGTTTTCACCACTCTTCTCCTACCGAAATGGGAAGCTTTTCTGTCCAAGTTCATGTGTGCACGTCCGGAGACGCAGCAGCAGCGTGAAAATCTCAGCCGCAGCATCGCTCCCTTTGCAGCTTTGTCCCGGGACGTTGTCTGGACCCAGAGCCAGGGTCCAATGCTGCCATGCACACAGGCAATACCCAACAGCAGTCCGGCCAAACCAAGCCAGCACATCACCTCCTGCCAGGGCCCGGGGTGGGATTTTGTCTGCCCGTCACATTTCAGCTTCGCTAACCGCGCTATCTCCCTAAATCCCTCTGATGTTACAGCTGGATGGAGGTTACATCCTTGGGGATGCCAACCCCGGCATTAACAGACACCAACTGCATTTTATTTGGTCGATCATCCGACGGTTTCTCTGTACCGGTCTTGACAGAACTGTGCCACACGGAGCGGAAAAGCCACGGAGCTTTTCCATAGCCCCCGAGAGTTTCTTCCCCAGAACAAAGCAGAAATAACCCCGGTCACTCCCAGCCAAACAGTGAACATCGACACCTGCTTAATTATTTCTGCTTTGTAAATGCAAGCAGTGCATGTGAGTTTAATAACCACTGCTTGGGAGTAATTGGGGTGATTATTGTATGGCCCAGGGGGAAAATTGCAGCTTGTTATCTCCAGGGAGTAGCATTAGGATCCAGCAGATAATCGGAACGTTATTTGTTGCACTTTAGATGACATTTCGGATGGATTTTGAAGAGATGCTGATCAAACCATGTCACCAGAGCCACCCTCAAACTGGGGAATCCAGAAACCTGGGAGCTAAATTGCACCTGAAGCTGCCCGGGACCGCGGCTTTTCCAGCAGGACAGCACAAATAGCAGACATAACGGCCACATTTCAGCTCAAACACTTCCAGATCTGAGCATCACTCAGCTCTTTTTCAAGCTGATCTCCTCCTGAGAGGGACAGCACTCAGGATGCAGCATGAGAGGACACAAAGGGGGATATCAGCTCTAACAGCTGCTGCCAAGCAGATCTAGGCTCGGCGATAAGGTGGCTCGAGACCTTCCCTCCTCTGCTTCTCCCTCCCCACCCCAATCGATCGCCTTTGCCCATCCTCTCTCCTCCAGCAGCACTGAAAGCAGAGGCTCGGTTGGGAGCGCAGCTTGCAGCATCAGGACATTCACCTGCGTGGTCCAGTGGAGACCACAGGGGCTGGGCATCCTCCCTGGGCACACCAGGACCACTCCCCACCGCACAACTGGGAAGCTCCCATCAGCATCATGCTCCCTGTAAGATATTTGCACACCCCATAAGACGTTTGTCCACCCCATAAGACATTTGAGCACTATTAGGAAGCAGCTTCCAGCTCCTGCGGGGGTTTCTGAGCCAGAGGAGCCACTTCCAGCAAACCCAAACACAGCACAGCTCTCAGTGATGCCACCCAAACGCTCGCCTTTCTCTTGGCCCCCCAAATTGTGCTCATCCAGGAGCAGAAAGAGGATTTTGAGCAAGGCTAAGCCCGGCCAGAGCCACTGGTGCTGTCTCTTCTGTAGGTTAGAGGCACAGGAGCGTCCCCAAATCCTGGTTGACAGGCTCACGGGTCACACGGCCGCACCTCGGCACCAGCATCGAGGATCCTGCCAGCCCCGAGAGCACCAACCTGCGGCCGGCTCCGCTATCGATCCCCCGATCAATGACAATTCAAGGCCTGGAAATGACAGCACCTTTTTTCTTTATCCTCAATTCCTACCCAAGGATGTGCACGGGGAGGGGGGAGCTCGCTCGGAGGTTCAGCAATAACCAGAAGCAGCAGCAGGGATGGGAAGAGCCTCCCCTGCAGCAGGTGGGTTGTTGAACAAATTGGACACATAACGAGACAAAAGGCACGGAGGATGGAGATCTGGCGGGACCGGACCTTTATCTCCAGCACGTTGGCAGCTAAATCTTTGTGCAATATTTATCAAGGGCGAGCGGGCAGGAGAATTGGCAGCCGCTGCGTGAGTGAGGAATTAAAGCCGCTGCCGTCCTTATCTGCCAGGCAGAGAGGCAAGAGGAGGGGTGGATGGGAGCCGCGAGCCAGCCCAGGGCAACCGAGTTTGAAACCATTTGTGGATTTAACGAGTCCAGACTTTATCAGCTCAGCCGATGGCGAGCAGAGTGGAAACACTGAGGAGGGCAAACCAGCACAGCTGAATCCTCCAGCGCTGAGCACGCTGCCTCCGGGCAGGGATTTTGGCTGAGGAGCCCCTGACACCCCTGGGCAGGCATCACATGGTCGGGGGGACACAAAAACTGCCCCAAAGGCACCGGGTAAGGGGCCAGGGGGGTTTCAAGCTCAGCTCAAATTCACTTTTAAACCAGGGAGTTTAGCAGTTGCTACTCTTTCTCCCCCAGTTTTGCTCAATGGCAAGACAAAGGCAGAAGATGCTCTGCCCTGGGCTGTATTCACATTTTCGCAGTCAGAGCCACAGCCGTCTTGTGGAGAGCAGCACTGCTTGGCACCTTGCAGCCACCCCGTGAATACGCCCTACAAGGCACAGCCAGGAAAACCGCAGAGGAAGGGACGGAGGCGACCTCAATAATATCTGTGGAGCTCTGAGCTGGACTCCGAGGGGTTTCGCAGGCAAATCGACCCTGGGGAGGGCAGCTCTGATCCCCTGGCCCCTTCGGCTGCGGATGGAGCAAAGGAGATGCTTCGCCTCCAGCATCCCCTGGGAATTCCCTACTCTCACATAACCAACGTGCTGGTAATTAACTCAATCACCGGCTTTGCTTTCGCTGAGATTGCACGTTCAAGATGGGCTCCATCTGCTGCTTGCACGGGCTTGGCTGCCAGGGGAAGGGAGCAAAACCTCCCCCCGTTTAGAATGAGAGAAACGTGTCCTTTCTGTAAATGGGGGACAACGAGCGTGCCATGAGCAGCCCCGTGACAACGGCTGCAGGTCCAGGCTGCCTGGCTCCACCCGCACCAAACCTGTGCCAACCATCC
>NW_010177182.1:25590-30202 GCF_000695765.1 Mesitornis unicolor
TGGCCCACGGCAGCCACCGGCTTCATTAAATTGTTTTAGGGGATTTGCATCTCTCCATTTAATTTCTCTTCAAGGCAAATAAGAGCACAAGAAGCCAAGCGGGACCTCGTTTTTGGAAATGCTGGACTGCTGCGTGCCAGGCAGCTGCTGGGAAGAAGACGCATTGATCTATATGCCTGGAGCATATAGCGCGATATTCCCCTCCCTGCACACCACAACTCCTCCTGGAGAAACGGGACACCGACACCAAGGAGCAGCAACACCGGTGCAACCCCCAGCTCCAGCCTGCTTCCCGCTTTGGCCCCGCTGTGGCTCCCATAAATCCTCCCCAGGTTATTCCAGCCGCTGTCACGGAGCCGAAGCAGCAAATCTCAGCTCGCAGCAAAGCGGCGCAGCGCACGTGGCGCTCGCCGGGTCCCTCAGCACCCATCTGCACCTCCTTTGTCTCCTCAGCCTTTGACCGCCGCTTTTCCCTTCTCTCTGCTGCAAAGAAAACGCAATAGTTGCAACATCGCTTTAATTTGTTTGCCAGCTTTCGGAGAGCGCAGAGGCTCGCTGCTCCCTTCGGTGCTGTTTGGAGGATGCTTTGCACGCCGGCAGCGTTAACCCTTCGGCTCCTGCGCCGTGGCTGGGGCTGCTGGAGCGCGTTTGCACGCCCGGGACACAGGAGCTGCCTCCTCCATCGCGGCTCCGCAGTGCTCGGGGCCGCTGGCCCGACCTGGCACTTAGCAGATGGGGAGATCCATTTCCCCTTCCAGCCATCCTCAGCGTTTCCTTAATGAGATGAGTTTTGTTGTGACCGCAACCAGTGTCAGAGGGAATAAAAGAAAATGTGATCTGAACGGGCTCTTTGGCGGTGACAAGGACACGGGGACAAGCAGCCGCTAGCAAAGCCAGCCTAGCGCAGGCATAGAAACGGTGTGGGGCGAGCAGGGGAACGGGCTGGATCTGCACCCAGGGGATCCCAAATTGGGAGACACACTCAGGGAGGAGCTGGGAATCCCAAATTGGGACACACACACACGATGCTGGTACCCATTCGTGGCCTGGGACTGCAGCAAGGTGTTTGCTTTGCTGGCCGTGGCTGTGAGGAGGTCACCAATGGCACGGGGCATTTCTTCTCATGTGGCTCCAAACCAGCTTCAGCTTCTGATGTGGATATTGGAGCAGCAAAGAGAGCAAGGAGCTGGGAGGGATGGCCTCGGGCAGTGCCACAGGAGCACAGACAGCCACACACATCCACTGTGTGACCCAGCATCGCATGAAATGAGTTGGTTTGGTCTCTGCCCCACGCCATCAGATGTGGATCCCATCCAGGCCGAGCATCTTCAGCCTCCCCCAGCCCAGGGGAGCAGCCCCCGCGCTGTGTCTGTCCCAGATGAGGCTTTTTCTGAACATGGGGTAAAAGCAACGAGGATGGCAGGAGCCAGCCACAAGGAAAGGGTTTCAGGGCAGTTGCTGAGCAGTAGCCAGCGGTTTCGCATTGCCTCACGCTAATTGCTCGAGCTAATGAAGCCGCACACTCAGCTCAGCGACTTTCCGCAGGGTTTCCATCCGCCTCCGGTTTGCGATGTGCCGCTCACAACTCTGGAAAGCCGCGGCCGATCAATCGGCCAAGATTTCCGGGATGGCAAAAGAGCAGAAACAGCCCTGGAGAGGCTGTAAAAACAAAACCCAAACCACGTCAGCCCCAGAGGAGGTGAAGGGCACCCAGACCTGAGAGCGATGAGCAGCAAGAGGAACAGCAGGAGGAAAAGCCCAAATATTCAAACCAGGTGTGCAGTGTTGATGCAACACGAACGCAGCGATTTGGCTCTTCCCAAGGCTGCTGGTGCAAAGCTGTACCTGGAGCTTCCCATGGAGATGGGACCTGGGGAGTTTGGGGATGCTTCCCTGGTTGGTGGGGATGCTTCCCGCTGCCAAAATCCCAGGAGAGCCCCAGTCACCTTTCCCATTGCTCTCCAGGTCCCCCATGCTGCGAGGTGATTGGTTTTTAAGCGATCCAGCCTCCTTTTTAACCCCCGAGCACAGTTCTGAAGGTTTAAATAGAAAGATATCAAAATAAAAGATAATTGTTGAGAAAGATGAATAGGGGGGGAGGAAAAAAAAAATCCCCATCAGCACAGAGGAACTCTTGTCTAATTTCTCACCCACGCAGAGCAGAGCGATATTAGTGCCTTCAACTCTGGTTCATAAAAGCTTTCATGGCTTTATTACCAGCTCCCCGTACAGCTTGTCCTTTTAATAAGCCAAGGCCTCCAGATAGCATATCTGCCCACGGGAGATCCCATCAGGACGTGGTTAATCCGGGCAGAAATAGCACTGAGCATCATCACCCTCACCTGACCAAGGAAACCCTCGTCTGAGGTAGGAAAAGGTTAAAAACCACCCCAAAATGCAAGGGGAGAAGGAAGCCTCAGCACCATGGCACCCGATTAATCGGTGCCGCTGGGTGTCCTCATCTTCCCTGCCAGCCCTGCTCTCCCCAGCCACCGGCTCTGGCCACGAAGGCCTTTAATTGTCCAAACTGCTGCCCCTCTCAAAATTAAATGCCGCTGAGGATGACTCAGTGTTTAATGGACTGGCTGCTCCTCGCGCCGGGACAGCCAAGCGGGTGCAAGCAAGAGCGCGGCACAACACGGCATAAATCAGCCAGGGATGCTTTGCACGGAGGCGAGCGACCCAGCGGCACGGAGCGGGGAGTGAGGACAGCAAATTGCTGATTTCCAACCGTTGCTTTTTTACCAAGGATGACCCCACGGGTAATTCCTGCCAGCGGCAGCGCCGGGTGCTGCGGCTCAATCCCCCACGCCCGGGCTGTCTTTGCCCCTTTGCATCTATCACGGGTGATGGGGATGCGCTCGGTTCCAAAATCGCACGGCGTCACCGAGCCGCTCGCGCTGGGGTCGCGTTTCGCAGGGTTTCGATACGGTGGTTTCCTTTGGAAAGGGCTCAGAAATGGTCAGGCATGGCTTAAACGGCAAAAGCCAATGGCAGCCAAAAGATGCGACGCAAAGCTTATCTCTTCCTCCCGTTTCCAACCTGGGATGGCAACGTGCTCCGGGCCGGCCAGAGCCAGTGATGGCAAGGAGCAGCTCTGCTAATAGCCTCGTTAGTCTCACCAAGATGCTGAGGCTTTGGCTTCCAGCAGATAATTAACGATGTGCTCATGAATTAGGAAGCCCTGGACCTCTACCAGGGCCTACGTGGAGGCAATGGAGCTGCTTTTGGTTCAGAGCTGGAGCAAAGCGATGCCTCCAGGAGCAGCCCAGAGCGAGGGGACGGCCAACGGGGACCAAGAGAAGCGAGACCCAGCCCCGTGCGGATCCAACAGCCCCCTCAATGCCAGAGCCACCCCACCCCACCTCAAAAGCCTTAGTAAGGCCCCACAGTGCCTCATTTGAATACAATTTACTCTTGCTAATGACGCTGATGGTTATTTCCCCAAGCTAGGAAGTGTTTGGCCCCAAAATGGGCTCCTGGAAGCAATTTCAGATGAGCAATCTGTAACATCAGAGCTGATGGAAGCAATTTGCAACCCATTAGCAGAGATCGGCTGTGAAGGTATTTCACATGTTGCTCAGCCCAGGTTTAAGAGGGCGTTTGAATTTTCCCCTTCTCTCCCCTAGAAACCTCCAACCTGGCTGGGATGGGGTGACAGAAAAGGCTGCGAGGCCGGACACTGCCCCGTCCTTGCAAAACCCATCCCCATCAAGGGTCCCAGCAGCACCAGGAACACGGCATAGGGCAAATGATGGCACCGCTCCCCAAAGCTGAACACCAAAACGCTGCCCCCATGGTCCTGGCAGGAGCAGAAAGGACTCGGTGGCACACCGCGTTGGTGGCCTTTCAATTAAAACTCTCCCCGTAAGTACGCAATGCATTCCTGGAGGCTGCAGGGTCAGTCACCCCCGGAGCTGTCACACCCCGGGAAGGGAAGCTGCGGTGCCTGGCACCTCCACAGTACTTAATAGACCATTATGAATTAAATTGCCTCCTGAACAGCAGCGGGTGCAGATAAAGAAGCAATTTGCAAGCCAGGGTTGCATCGACAGAGGGAGCGATAGCAGGGCACAACCCCAAAAAAGCATGGAAAAGCATCTCTTACCCATCCTTGCAAACCCATCCTCGCCTGGGGACACTCTTCCAAGAAGCAAGGTTGGGGGCTGGTTTCGGTAACAGAGGCGTGAACAGCAGAGCAGGGGCAAAAATTGCTCAGAAGGCAAAAACCAACAGCCCCAGGGCTGAGTTCCCCCTCGGTCCAAGCTCCCGAGGTGTTCCCAGGACACACCAGTGTCTGCTGGAGCCTGCGCCGGGAGCCTCAGCGCTGCAGCACCTTCCCTTAATTACTTTTTTCATGCTAATTGGATCTGTGGACATGCCCGAGGGGAGCCCTGGCTGCTGGATCTGAGCCGGGACTGAGCACCCCTTTTGCACAGGAAGGATGCAGCCACAGCAGCTCCCTCCTCATCCTCACACCCCATCACTCCCAGGCCCCAGCCCACCCCTTGGCTGCCTTTGAGCCTTCCTGCCTGGTGTCTTGCTGTTATCAATTATCACCTGGTGCTAATTGTCAGCTTCTCACCCATCCCACACCCCCCAGCTGGCCCTG
>NW_010177182.1:30231-31851 GCF_000695765.1 Mesitornis unicolor
TGGGCTCCCCCCGAAAAATAAACCAGAAACACTGGTGCTCCCCACTCTTCAAGTGACTCCAAGGATGCAGCTGCAGCCTCCCTGGCTGGGGGGGATCAGCAGTGAGGAACTGCTCACCTCCTTTCCTGGCTTCTGCAGGAAAGAGTTGGGGGGCCCCATTGCCCCCCAAGACCCCCAGGTACCAGGAACACCAGGAACCCGACCCCCTATTTCCAGTCAGGGTGGTTCAGGGATGCAGAGCCTCCTCGCTGGGGTGGGAAGCGAGGGCTCGTGAGCGCATCCACGTGCGCCTCCGCTCTGGCCTGAAACCCCATCCCTCGCGGCGTGCAGCCGGTGCATTTACTGTCAATAAAACCACTGCAGAGAATGACTTGTCATCTGGAAGAAGAAAAAAAATATAGGGGAAGGGAGGAAAAAAAAAACCCAACAACCCCTTTTTGAATGTTCTTCTCCCTTATCCAAGTGGCGCATCCTTCTCCAGGCTCCTATCGGGTACCCTAATTAGGAAAAGCCATCAGTGGCCGTGTCGTCCCGATGAGGAGCGATGCTGGCTCGCTGCAAAGCGGAGTGGGGATGGGGAAGGCAGAGCTGGTGGCAACCGCAGACGCTGGTGCCACTCGCCCGGCCTCACAGCCACGTTTCCGAGCGCTGACAGGGGGGACATTGGCTTAGGATGTGTCCCTGGATCCCATCTCTGTCCCCCCCAGATGTCCCCAAGCAGATCCCACTGCAAAACCTCAGGTTCTTGCTCAGGCAAGGACCCAGTTTGGGAGAGGATGCTCTACAGAAAAGGATCAAACCAAGCGTGTCCAAGACATGCGGTTTGGGGACAGGGTACCCTGTTGCACCCGAAATTGCCCGTGCTCCCCATTCCTCGTGGTTCAGGCAGGGATGGCGCCTTGGGAAGGCACCTTTGGGGAGGGACACAGCTTGTGGGGACACCCCTGGGCTCTGGCTGTCCCTTTCCACCACTGCTCTTGTAAAGGGCATTGAAACGTTCATTTCCATTCCAGTGCAGTCACCTTACTGGGAGCACTGGGAAGGCACCTCTTGCAGCCTCTGCTCCCTGTGCTGTCAAGTGGGAGTCTGCAGCAGGGACACATCCCCCAGCCCAGCTTGGGTGGTGGGCACCCTGCTCTCCAGGGCGGTCATGAGGAAGTGGGGATCCAGTGGCACTGGGGAGGACTGGGCAGCACCGTGCAGCCTCCTTGCTCTGCCCTGGCAGGAGGAGAGCACCCAACACTCAGCAGCAATAAATGGCAGGAGGCAAATATCTGGGTGCCCCATAGCACGTCCCATGTGGGGCAGGGTCTTGTCCCCATTGTGCCAGGGACCACACCAGCAGGCAGTGAGGAGCAGGGCTGCACCCGCGACAGAGGCTGGAGGCACCGCGGTGCCCCAAAAGGGCTGGAAGGCGCCCGCCTTCGGTCCTCCCAAAAAACACCGACCCAAAGGCACCCGAGCACCCACCCCGGCACTGGGGCCACCCATGGGTGAAGCCTACAGGAGCGGTGGAGGCCGTAGCGGGTGGGGAGCCGGGTCAGGGCTGTATGGGGGGCCTGGGGGGGGGAGGCTCCGGCGCAGCGAGGAGCCGGAGCATCACTGGAAGGCGCTGGGGGA
>NW_010177183.1:0-4956 GCF_000695765.1 Mesitornis unicolor
TTTTTTTGTGAGGAGCTTAAAAACTAAATTAATTCAGAAATACACATTTCTTAAGAAAAAAAAGCTGCAAGAATGTTTTTTTTTATCATTTCAATTTTGATCCTTATGCTGTTTCTTTCCATGAAAACTGTAAACTGTGTGTCAATATTCAGAACATATCAGGTAGCTTAGAAAGCAAGAACTTGTCTTCATAGTAGTACAAAGACTATTTCACTTTTTTATCAGACAAATCTTACTACATTAAACACTAATCAAAGATTTCTACTATTTAATTTAAGGAATTGAGATTTGTCTACTATTATATCTAGTCAGAAAAGGTCTACCTACCACTATTTTCAAGGTTTTTTTTTTCTGCCTATAAAGACATTACCCATAATTTAGAATATATCTCCAAGGGCAAATAAAGAAGGCCTTTTTGATGTATTCCTATGTCTTCACTCTTCAAACACTCCACTACTCTTCTATATATGAGCTATCCTGCCCTGAAACACTTTAGAGTTTATCCCGCTTTTGTGAAAGCCAGGAATAACACTGACCAATCTCATTATTGATTGTAACACATATATCCCTAGGGTAGAAAGTGTAGGCTAAAATCAAAGGATGGTGAGACCAACTTGTGTTTATCAAAGTACACAGTAGCATGGTTACTAGCTGGTATGTCAAGATAAGGTTATGCACTGGAAAAAGATAGCTGTTCTGATCAAAAAGATTGTTTTGAATACGAAATGCAGCATATCTCATTCAGTTACAATGTGCATTGAAACATTCTCGAAGCCAGTAATAGTGTGTGGAAAAATGACAGCTCCAGGCTGTCTTTGCTTCTGCGTCTGGACTCCTTTCTGACTCTAATTTTAATTTTACTTTACATAAGAGGGCTGGAACAACCTTGCACTTAGGCAGAAGGTCCCTCTGTAGGTGCACCCTGTGCTACAGTACTCTGAAAGATATATTCCATTTATAAAATATATCTTCTATTAAACAGTACACAAGCTTACCAGGGATGTTGTTTGTAAAAGCAACAACAAACAATTTATAGTTCAGAAATAACAGTTTTAGCAATGGAATGGAGATAAAATTCTCATTATCAACTAAGACTCTCAAATACTTTGTTCAAAGGCAAAATAAAAAATTTAGCTTACATGCTGTGTCTTCTGAATATTTTACCTCTCATTATCTCTATATTTCTGAATACAAACAAAATAAATAGCTTTCCATCAGTAACATTTAATGTAGAAGGTAGCACCTTGTAAAAGTGTATCTTTCGGATATAACTGCTCCATAGAAGCAATTCTTGAATTTTTAATTCTGTGGTCAAACTCTTGAGCTTCATTCCTCTTCTCAGAACCTGTAATCCTCTTCCCAAAACTCACATAATTAAAGCTATCTGTGTGTGGTTAACCTAAGAGAAGAAAATATTGTGGCTAGCCTACCTGTTTTCCCACCTTTCATGGTCAAGGCCCAAGGCAACAAGAAACAGATCTCCAAGATTCACAGGAGGTACTCTGATGAAAAAGGAAAAAATGGTGACTGGAGATAGGATTGATAGAAAAATGCCACTATAAATATGAAAAAAAAAAAGAAGGAGGAAGGAGGAAGGAGGAAGGAGGAAGGAGGAAGGAGGGAGGAGGAAGGAGGGAGGAGGAAGGAGGAAGGAGGAAGGAGAAGAAAAATATATTCTTCCCTTTTCTTGTTTCTGTATATCTACAAGACATTAAGGTCATTAGTCCAAAGCAAAAAGATACTGAAACATGCATCATTTCCTAGGAAAGGAATGTACAGCCTATTTTAACTCAGCTGTTTATTAATCTCCATCTGTGAAAGTAGACATCTGCAATAGTATTTAGTGAGAGATCCTGGATGAAGATATTATATTGTAGAGGAAGGAAAGTTCATATAGTGATGTGCTCTGGTTCCTGTTTTTGTTAGTAAAGGAAGCGCAGAAGGACTTTTCTGAATTTTGTTAACCTCTTCAAATATGTACTGTTTACTGAAGGCAATGACTGTATCCACATATAGAACCAGTTAGCTCATGGAAAGCCCAGTGCCAGACTTCTTCTTTCAAACATTAGATTCTTGAGCACTAAAATCTCCTGGATCAACTTAGCCTATATCTAATTAATGTACCACACAATAGGTTTTATATCATAATGGTGGATGACAAAAAGACTGTAAAAAATTACAACTACAATTAGTGTTTTCTATCTATGTTAATTTACTGAATTAATGACTCTGAAGTAGCCTCAAATCAGAAACAAAGAGCACTCAGAGACATTGCTAAATTAGGGGTTTTGCCAACTGTTAAAAAAAAAGAAAGATAAATTAAGTGTGTTGATGCAGAACATACAGAAAACAAACAGTTGTGGAAAGTGTTGATTAATCATAATTTTTAATCATCTTTCTTATTAAAGATGTTCAAACCAAGAGACTGTTACTGTAAGAGTAGAAATATGAACAATTTCAGAAATTAATATAGCTGTAATTGCCTGTCACTGACCATCACCTGAAACTGTGTTTTCACACCCTGAGTGACAGTCATTGTTATCACAGAGTTCTGACCACTACCTGAGCAAAGGTATTTTTCCCACAAGTCAGCAATTGTAATTTGCTGACTTCAAACTTCAATATTTGAGATAAACATTGGTGCCCTAATTTACAAATGCTGTCAGATGAAATACTGTGGACCTGAAAATTTTAGGTGTTTAGACCACATGTTAATGTTGATAGGTAAATAGTCTGGTTTATTTTTGAGAAAGTTTAAGCAAATTTAATATACATAATTACAATGCTGGTGCAAATTCCCTTCCAATTCAGTGAAATTAATTTCCTGTGTCTGTGTACTTAATATCAAAAAGCATATTTTCTCAAAGGGCAAAAGGGAAGGAAACAAACTTCATTTGCATTTACATGTTGTGACTTTTTAAAGTCTCTAAACTGAAAAAAATCAAGACAAGCAAATTTTTCTCCAGAAAAATAATAAAGTCATAGAATGGTTTGGGTTGGAAAGGACCTTAAAGATTATCTAGTTGTGGGATATCCACAACTTTTCTGGGCAACCTGTTGCAGTCCCTCACCACTCTCACAATAACGAATTTCTTCCTTATATCTAATTTAAATCTAGCCTCTCTCAGTTTGAAACCATTAACCCTCACTATCACACTCCCTGTTAAAGAGTTCCTCTCCATTTTTCTTGTAGGCCCCCTTTAAAAACTGGAAGGCCATTACAAGATCTCCCCACATTCTTCTCTTCTGTAGGCTGAAAAACTCCAATTCTGTCAGCCTGCCCTCATACATGAGGTGCTCCAGTCCTTTGTGACCATCTTCGTGACCTTCCTCTGGACCCACTTGAGCAGGTCCATGTCTTTGTTGTGCTGGGGGCCTCAGCGCTGGATACAGTACTCTGGGTGGGTTCTCAAAAGAGCAGAGTAGAGAGGAAGAATCACCTCTCTCAACCTGCTTGTCCACACTTCTAACACAAATCTAAGGCTACAAAATGTAATCAAATTTGTACCATACTATACTAAGTAGATTTGTCAAAATACTCTTGCATTTATCACAATGCCTTCAGCCTGAACAAAATATATGAATGGTAAAAGCAGCTGGGGTCAACTAAAACATTTTATTACTTAACTTAGCAGTTTATTCTAATAGCAAAGCCCTCAGTGTTTAAAAAAGACAAAGAAAGCTGTCTTAAAATATTTCTCAGTTCTGTGAATTTGAAAATCAGGTCCTTGCCTATGGTTCTTATTTTGCCTTTTTCCATTTAAGTCTAAAAGAGTTAACCTCTGCTGTACCAATTTAAGATTACCTGATGAAGCAAGCTATAGAGTGCCTGAAGTTTGCAGTTTGCTATCACTCAGATCAGAGATCTCTTGGGCCACTTCACTGTTTCCCTTCAGCCTGTGTTATCTGTGATTTCTTTGCATGGAAGCCAAGATGTGTGGGAGGGGTTGAAGGAGGAGGAAAGCAAGGAAGGGACTCTGGATGCTGCTAGGACACACTCCTATTCCAAGGTGCTCCTGGAAGCAGAGGCCAAGAAATGTTTACAGCCAAAATCTAAGAGCTTCTGAAGCTTTTCTTCTGGAATTTTGTTTTCTTTTTTTTGGGGGGGGTGGGGGTGGAGAAGGTTGGTTGGTTGATTTTTCAGTTGGCCTACCCTTTTTGTATATCCTCTTACCTAATTGGTTTTTACTGATACTTATATATATGGATTCTTACTTTAGCTTTTTTTCTAGCACCATGTAAACAAAGTTATTAGTTCAGAAAAGATAAGACAGAGATCAGTAATAAAAGAACAGACAATATTAATGTCATTCTAAATCTTAATAATGATGTTCATTAGTTTCCACTCATTCATATCTCTGCTACATCTGTCATTGTTATCTGAAATTTATCTACCAAAGACAGGATCTGGGGAATTTTCAATATAAAATAAATAAATCTAAGCTTTTGGCAGACATCCATAGAACAGGACAAAACAATCTAGATAGATAGCTGCAGTTTAGGTTTTTTACCTTATTTTCATAGCCCAACTTTATTCCAACCTACTCCTTCTATATGCAAGCCATGGATGTCCAAAACAAGTATCAAGTACTTGAATAATGCTTTAAAGCATAATGTCTCCATTCTTACATAGCTGTAAATTTATTAACAAGTAAATAGAGTTTTTCTAAATTTTAGCATGTAAATTTGCCTTTAGGCAATGTTTATAAGTAATTTGATCTCATAGAGTTAGTTTTTCCACAACATCACATGTTTAAACATAGGAGTTAATTGTTGAAATGCCTCTCAACTGTATGTACAGATTTACCAGCATCATTCAACAATAAATTGAAATTATTGGACTATATTTGAACTATGATAGAGATATGGTTTCATATAACATTTGAATTAGATATGGGAACATTTAGGAAATCTTTATTGGAAAGAGACATATCCTCTTAATTAAAAAAAAAAAAA
>NW_010177184.1:0-455 GCF_000695765.1 Mesitornis unicolor
GATTCTGTGATTCTGTAAACAACATGCAGATAGGGCTACACCTGCATATTAAGTATAAAAGTGGCTGCAAACTCGTGCATAATCACTACAGGTGCTCCATATGCACATGTAGGCACCTTGGGGCTATGGATACACCTAAATAACGCACACACGTAGAGGTTACATAGCCACAGGGCAGACGTGCTCACAGCACAGCCACGGTGCATACCTGCCACATCCATAGGTCCGCAGGCACCCGGACAACCCAACGGGCAAGTGCCAGGGTAGGGACACCCCTACGCAGCCCTACCCTGGGTGTGCCCCCACAGCCACATGCCCGTACACGTACGGATTGCACCCGTAGACGTACGCACGGTTATCTCTCACGTACCTACGGGATGGGTGTTTTTATCCGGTACCTTTGACGTATCTCGGTACGTTTTTATCCGGCGTGGAGCCATATTTCCAAGCAAGCC
>NW_010177184.1:607-940 GCF_000695765.1 Mesitornis unicolor
CGAGGAGCCAGGGCCCCCATCGGCCGGCCGACACGGCCACGCAGGGCAGGATCACGCCGGTCACCCGTGTCCGTGGGCACATCCGTGCTGTTTGTGTGTGCAGCCCACGCTTACCCACAGCGCAGGGGCACACGGGGACACGAAGAGCAGCAGGTCCGGTCCCCAAAACGCGGCCACGGGAGCACCCCAAGGCCACGGGAGCACCTCGGAGCACCCCGACACCCCCACACACACGCGGACCGGGGACCCCCACACTGGGACGTTCCGTGCCCGGACAGAGGCAGCTCCGTGTCCCCATCACCAGGACCGTTCCCGGTGGGGTGGCGTGTGACC
>NW_010177185.1:0-1012 GCF_000695765.1 Mesitornis unicolor
GACTGGGAGGCACTGGGGGGTAACTGGGATGTACTGGGAGTCACTGGGATGAACTAGGAGGCAACTGGGAGGCACTGGGAGCCAACTGGGATGGACTGAGAGGGCACTGGGAGGGGATGTTAGGGGCACTGGGATGAACTGGGAGGTGACTGGGATGGACTGGGAGTGACTGGAGGGTAACTGGGATGGACTGGGGGGCACTGGGAGTCACTGGGGGTTACTGGGAGGGACTGGGATCAACTCAGAGGGGATGTTAGGGGCACTGGGATGAACTGGGAGGTGACTGGGATGGACTGGGAGGCAACTGGGGGTGACTGGGGAGTAACTGGGATGGACTGGGAGGCACTGGGAAGTAACTAACGGGGGTGGCCTGGGGTGACACTGGGAGCTACTGGGGGTAACTGGGGTGAAACTGGGATGGACTGGGAGTTACTGGGAGCCAACTGGGATGGACTGGGATAAACTGGGAAGGGATGTTAAAGGCACTGGGATGGACTGGGAGGGACTGGGGGGTAACTGGGATGGACTGGGAGTTACTGGGAGCCAACTGGGATGGACTGGGATAAACTGGGAAGGGATGTTAAAGGCACTGGGATGGACTGGGAGGGACTGGGGGGTAACTGGGATGGACTGGGAGTTACTGGGAGCCAACTGGGATGGACTGGGATAAACTGGGAAGGGATGTTAAAGGCACTGGGATGGACTGGGAGGGACTGGGGGGTAACTGGGATGGACTGGGAGTTACTGGGAGCCAACTGGGATGGACTGGGATAAACTGGGAAGGGATGTTAAAGGCACTGGGATGGACTGGGAGGGACTGGGGGGTAACTGGGATGGACTGGGAGTTACTGGGAGGCAACTGGGCCAACCTGCGGGGCCCTCAGCTGCTCCTGACCTTCTACCCCCCCTTGGAGGACCCCAACGACTGCTCTGGAGGACCCCAACTTCCTGTCCAGGAGCCCTGGGCCCTTCTACCCCCCTTGGAGGACCACAACGACTGCTCTGGAGGACC
>NW_010177186.1:0-328 GCF_000695765.1 Mesitornis unicolor
TGGGGTCTCCTCGGGGACCTGGCTGTGCCCTTGCCCGGGGACCCCTTTGGGGAGCCCGTTGGGGACTTTGCTGAGCACCTCCTCGGGGACCCCTTGGGGACCTTCTCCAGGGACCCCTTTGGGGACGTCCCCGGGCACCTCCTCGGGGACCCCTTTGGGGACCTCTTGGGACACCTCTGCGGGTCCCCTTCTTGGCACCTCCCCTCTGGGGCCATCTCTTGGGGTCCCTTTGGGGCCATCTCTGGAGACCCCTTTGGGGACACCCCTCGTCCCCCCTCTGTCCCCCCCTTTGGGGACCCCTCTGGGCACCCCTTTGGGGACGTCCCTT
>NW_010177187.1:0-8922 GCF_000695765.1 Mesitornis unicolor
CCGCTCCGGGGCAGCTTGGCCCACTTCGGGGTGCTCGGGTGCCAGGCCGCGCCGGGGCCCGCGTAGACTTCTGGCCCCGGGACAGGGCTCTCCTCTCCCCGCAGCAAGGGCGTGTGTGGGGAAGGTCTTTGCCGTGAGCGGGCTCGTCTCGGAAGGAGCAGAGGGGATCCAGCGAGGCGTGGGAAGGCTCCCATGGTTTTGGAGCCAAGGTTTGGCTGTGGGGATCTCGGAGCACCTCATGCCTTGAGGAGAAGCCTCTGCGCTTTGCTTTTAATGAGCTCAAAGTTGATTTGCCTTCCCAGTGTTGTCAGCCAAGCATAAGCAGGCTCCAAGGAGAACTTCTGAGTTTTTCTGCGGTCGTGGGAAAATGAAAAGCTGTAAAACGTGGCTTTGGGGGCAGTCTGGGAACACAGAGACTTTGTTTTATGCCTTCCTCTTCCCCTCGGTTCACATCAGGAGATGATGTTTACTGAGCCAGAGCTGAAAGTCAGGTAGAAGACGTGGTGTGCTCTGTGCCAGGACTGGGAATGGCACCACAACTTTCCTAGTGCTGCCTCGCATGCCATGAACAACCAGCTTTGGTTTTTACTGCTTTTCTTTTTTGATTGCTTCAAATTTCCACCTTAGTCTATTCCTGGAGGCTTTTCCAAAGCTTTTAACGTTCGTACCTCCTGCTGGGGCTGGTGTGGAGAGCTGTCCTGCTGCCAGAGTCACGGGGCATCCCTGTTTGTGGGTTCATTCCCCGATGAACAGTGACGTCTTCCCGGTGATTCTGGTTTGCAGCAGAAACGTCAGTGCTGGTGTTTGGCAAAAATCTCTCTTCAGGTTGCATAATGGCTCCATTCTCTCCCTCTGACGTTTCCTGTCGTCCTTGGATTTAGAGGCTTGAAAGCTGAGGAGTGCTGAGAGGAGAATTAAAGCACAGAAGTGTCGAGACCTTTGAAGGTGGCAGCGCTGCGACAGCGTTTTCTGTTCAGCCGTGCCCCGTGGCTGCTGGAGCAGAGTCTGGCTGCTTTGCAGACACAGAGGGCAAGCAACGCGAGCGCAGGACACCAAACTTCGCAGAGCCCTTTCTCCACATCATAGTGTTACGTTTTCCACAGGAGCTCTGTGGCGTTTGTAGCCTCAGCCGTGCTTATTGGCGTGCGTGGCTTATTTTTCTTTGTAACACCCAACCGCCTCGGTCCCTTTTCATTTTCAGATAGGTTTAGGGTCTCTAATTGAGTCGTGGCTTGCGAATCAGTTTCTGCTTAGCGTTGCTGTAATCTCTTCTGAAGTATCGGTTGCTGCGTTTCCTCAGGGAGAGGAGGGAGAAATTGGAGCAAGGTCAGTAAACCTGAGAGTGCTGGCAGATGTGGGAGAGCTGCAGCTTGGCCTGAAGGATTTACTTCTAAGCGATGATGATGGAAGGGGGCTGGGGTATAGACCTGCTGCTCCCTGGGGCTGTGGGTACCCAGCGGGGAGGAGAAGGTCTTTGAAGCACTGGGATCATTTTGGGGAGGGAGTGCTCTTCCTGGAGCCAGGAGCCCCATTTTCTGTCTGGCGTGCTTAGATCTAGTTTGCTGTGAAGAGCTGCAGTGTGGGTGGGAAGATGACCTTGTTTTCAGTTGCTGAAGTGGAAAGTCCTTTATTGCAAAGCAGTTTCTCCCAGATCTGCCCTTTTTACTCAGATACACAAATGGGTTTGTTCTGGGAGACCAGGGCTTGCTCTTCCCTGCCCAGGGACGTGTGTGGTGCCGTCTCTGGAGCCCTGCACCCTCTGCAACTGCTGCTGCCCACGCCAAAATCCCAGAGCCCCACAGCTTCCCCTCATCTCCCAGCTGTGTATAACACCCTAACTGCGCCTGTCTGTCCCGTGCTGCCCAGTTGGTTGTGTGGCCACTCCAGCAACCTCCTGGCACCACGTTGCACGCGCTCTGTGTGATCTGGGGGCAAATATCTCAGCCTGCCTGTTCACTTCTCACCTTGGTAGATGGCTTTTCCCGATCATTGGCCACATGGGGATCTGCACGTCGACGGGCGTCATCCGGGACTTTGCGGGGCCGTACTTTGTCTCGGTAAGTGTCGATGGGTCCGGGTGTGGAAGCAGGATCTGTGCTTGCTCTCCTTCTCGCCTTCACTGGGGACTTTTGAGCCACCCCCTGGCTTTTGCAGCTCAAAGTTCTGCAGAGTCGTGGCTGTAGATGTGTCTGAAGAGCTCGGATCTCTGCGACGTGAAGAACGTTTTGGGGATGTGACAGATGGTGGCTGGTTTGGTTTGGTTTGGTGAGCAGAAGGGGAAAAATCCTGTAGTCCGTGCTCAATTGGGAATGTTGGACCTAAAGTCTCTTAGTTCTGAGTAACAGAAGAGTAGCCCACCTTCCAGCCTCCTCAGCATGCCTGTTACCATCGTGCTGCTTAGCAGCAGGTATGTGCTGGTCTTTAAGCTGCTTTAGAGCCTGGTGGATTTTGAAAGTAAGAGTTTTCAGTTGGGATAATTAATACTCTTAATAGACTGGGACATTTACAACTTCGAATTAATGAAATGTTAACAGTGGAGCAAAAAAACCCAAGCCAAAGCAGGGTACAAGGTGCATATACCATGTAGCTTGGTGATGTCACCACATACAGGGTATAAATACACTGGTGCCCACAACAGGAGCATGAAAACCATTGAAATCTAAAGCCAGGCACACAAGTAAGGTTGGTGTCTTGAGACTGCTGCGGCAAGGGGACAGTTTTATCACCAGGCCGTGGCGGGCTGTGAGGCCTTGCAGAAGAGGCGTGTTGTGAGCGTTGCGCGGGGTTATCCTCTTGAGACGTGTTTCCTCTTTTGTAGGAAGACAACATGGCATTTGGGAAGCCAGTGAAGTAAGTGCTCTTGTTAGTTTTTATTAAACTAACCAACTGACCCGCAGATGTCCTTTAATTCACGGAGACAGACGTGCTCTGATATTGCTTTGCTGCTTGTTCAGCTGCCCTAATCCGAGTGGATGGCCGCTGTGTCTCTGCTCTTCAAGAAACCGTGACAGCAATGTAGTGGTATTAATAACTAGAGCTGTATGGAGCCTGTATTGGAGGAGAAAAAAAAGAAAGCAAAGGCTAAAATGTTTTAAGATAATGTTAACAACCAGTGCTCCAAGTAAATTCTGCCTGCGCTGCACTAACGAACTGTCGTCACTCGCATCCCGTTAATGATTTTCTGGGGGGAGGAGGAGAGGTGCCTGGGTTTTGTGTGTCTGTCAGATCGGGTTTACGTTTTCAGTGGCCGGAAGGTTTCACGTCACGGGATGTGAGAGCAGCTCAGGGTTTTGTCTGTGTCCCCAAGGTCTGCAGTTTCTCTGGGTGCTGTCGGGCTGAGGGTGCTGCGCTGTATTTTCTGCCGCTCTCTGCAGCGTACGCTTGACTCAAAGAGCTCGGCTCTGTGGTCTGCAGAGGTAGTGGATTTCTCTTAAGTCCTTTAAGCAGCTTCCAGCTGGGAAGAACAAGAAGTTATAAAGATGTGAAGGGATCTGTTCTCCTCCTTCTAGGTACTGGAAACTGGATCCCAGCAAAGTGTATTCCAGTGGGCCCAATGCCTGGGACACGGCCGTGCACGATGCCTCGGAGGAGTACAAGCACCGAATGGTACGGCCGTGCTGCTGATGTGGAGGGTGTGCAGCAGTGTGTGGGTGCTTGCTGCGGGAGTGGGACCTGAGGGTCTGCACCAGCACAGGGTGCAGGACTGGGGGGTGGCTCAGGGGCAGGATTTCTAATGCTGTGCCCCTTTTTCTGTTCCAGCACAACCTTTGCTGTGATAACTGCCATTCTCATGTAGCTCTGGCCTTAAACTTGATGAGATACGATAACAGCACCTCCTGGAACATGGTGAAGCTCTGCTTCTTCTCACTCCTGTATGGGAAGTACGTAAGGTGAGCTGAGGAGCAGTCCAGATTCAGGAGGCAAAGGGGCTCTTTCTTGCCTTCTCTAGCCCTCCAAAGCTTCAAGTCTGTCCCGTGGAGAAGGGAGAAACATCTCTCCCCCACAGTATGTGGGTGTGTGTTGCTGGTAGAAGGTGCTGTCACTGCCTGCTGCCTGTTCTTAGGAACAGAACCGAGGCCGCTTGCTGGGTTGCACTGGATGCTGCTCCCAAAATACTCTTATCTGGCAGCAGATTTAGGGTGCCTGGAATTTGAGAAATGCTAGCTAAAGCAAATCTCTCTCCGTGTTGTCTCTTGGTTGGGTTAGGTCAGAACATAAGGTCACAGAATGGCTTGTCTCCAAGGATTGCTGGTTTCTCTTCCCTCTCTTTAATCTTGTTTACACACGAGCAAGTCAGATTCCCAACGGGTGTGGAGCTTCCAATGAGAGTGGAGAGGGAATCCCTGAGCTTTTCTTACTGGGAAGGGCACTCAATCTCCATTTCAGCTCCTTGTGCCTCAAGAGAGGATTCTGTGACGAGTGCCTTGCAAAAAGCTTTTGAGTTGCTCCACTTCTGTTGGGTCTTCCCTCTTCTGGAAGAGCTTTTAGGCAAGTGTAGTCCCTGGTGCCTTGATTAAACACACCAGGGTAATGGGGTTTCATTTTTGTGGTCTCCTGTCACCACTCCTGTCTGTGCAGGTATGAAACGTGCTAGTCTTCCACCTGAATTTAAAGCTGGGAGTCCAGCCCTATTGTTCATGGCGTAGTTATTTGTGAACCTGATTTAGTCTCAGTTCTTAGCATGGACTGAATCTCCAGGATCACATCCTTCTCTCAGTTTTGCCTTTCTCTGCTGACTTCTCATGTTTAAACCCACCCCCTTTTTTTCCACCTTGCAGCATAGGGGGATTTGTGAAGACCTGGCTTCCCTTCCTCCTCTTCTTGGGGGTGATCGTGACCGTTGTTCTGACGCTTCACTTGCGGTGATGGCAGCTGTGGACTCCTCATCCCTTGGGCACACGAAGGAAGAAACTGGGACTGATCCAGCGAGCTGAGGCGTGGGACTCTGGGAGGCATTTTCCAGGGAAGGTGGCAACTCCACTCCATTGTACCAGCTCATCTTTGTTTCCTGGAACTGGCTTCTTTTCCTCCTGTTTTTGTTCTGTCAATGGTGTCAGGGGTCCCGAAGCCTCCTGCTCTCTCCCTGAATGCACTCCCTTTCTGCAGCTTGGTTGGTAGAAACGCAGTCAGGAAAGGAGAGGTGTGGGCACCTTTGCTTTCAGCGCAAAGTAAAGCCACAAGGCAAACCCTTCCTCTTGATTCAGGATAAACCCTGGAAGGTTCTCTGTGATCGCCTGGTTTCTTCCTCTTGGCAGGCTTCGTCAGCCGCTCCCTGGGATTTTCTGTCTGCAAGAAGGAGTTGTTGTTTCCTACGACTCTGCTGTAGCACACGTGTCAAAGTGGAGGTGTGGGGTTCCCCCTGAGGGTGTGGGATGCTCGCTGATGGTCTCCCCTGTAGTGACAGGAAGGTGCTGGTGGTGGGATGCTGCTCTGGGACACGCAGAGGAGCGCCCTGTGGCAGGGCAAGCTCATCTGCTCCTGCTGGTGAGCCCAGAAAGGCAGGAACGTCGATGGAGTGGCTTGGGTACGGCTCGGAGCCTGTTGCAGAGTTGGGAGTCTGCTGCTAAGTCCCTTGTAGCTTGTGCCAGAGAAAATACAGCTTCCCTGCTTCTCCTTGTGCTCCGAGTACCTAAAATCGTTGTTACACCTCTCACGAGTTACTTACTTTCCTTTGATCCCTGCTACTTGTGTGTCACGTTGTACCTGAGCCCGCAGAGGTGGCAGCAGCAGCAGGTACTCGTTTCTGGGACAGAAGGCATAGCACAGGGTTTTGAAAGCGTCTGTGAGAGCAGCACCCGAGACCTGAGCTTGCTGGGGCCATCAGAGGTTTAAAGCAAAGGTGAAGGGGCTGGACAACATCCATTTTCTGGCTGGGCTTTGCAGCAGAGAACTGGGACAACACTGACTTTCTTG
Organism: Mesitornis unicolor; assembly: GCF_000695765.1. Taxonomy (NCBI): domain Eukaryota; kingdom Metazoa; phylum Chordata; class Aves; order Mesitornithiformes; family Mesitornithidae; genus Mesitornis; species Mesitornis unicolor. The sequence continues at coordinate 5,914 of NW_010177187.1, forward strand.
CAGCTGGTTCCAGAACAGTGAACAAGAAGGACTTGTTTACTTCCTTACCGTGCTTTGAAGAGCACACCTGGGGTAAAAGTGCTTTGCAGAGCTGGCTTTGATGTCAGAAACGCTGGTCTGGCAGCACTGGGGGGCTGGTGGCCCCTTTTGAGCCCTGGCCTGAGCAGGATGGGTAGCAGGGGGTAGGTTGTTCTTGAGTGCTAGGCAGGGAGTGAATTTGGACACGACCCAGAGCCTCTTCCAGGGTGGGAGGCCCAGGCCTGTGTTTGCTGAGGCATCTGGCAGATGCTGCTTTCTGTGGGGCTCTGAGCCAGGTGGCTTTTTACAAAAAAACCATTGCAGAAGGGTTGTGTGCAGCTGAGCAGATCCCCTCTGGCTGCAGAGGAAGGAGGATGGCTTTTCCTCTCATGAAAGGGCAGCTCTTTACTCCTCTACCTGATGGATTTCAACCCTGAGTGCTCGTGGCCATTAAGAAAGCTCTTGTCCACCGCCTGCCATCCCTTCCTCTGACTGGGAAGCCTGTTCACCATCACTGTGCTGGCCCTCAGACCTGTCCCCGTGTGCCTTTCCATCTGCTTCCATCTCCTGAACTCCTCTGGCCACGCGGGAGGCTTGGGGACTCCTCTCAGACCTCTTGATTTCTGTGTTTTCCTCGCTTCTAAATAACCCCTTAAACCTCTCCCTTCTCCCTGGCACCCAGTTGTCTCTGTCATCTGGTGCTGGCCTTTCCGGGATGGGTGAAGGTGTGCAGCACTCAGTGCCTGTCCCCATTACCTAGAAGTGAAGTAGTTTTCTGTCTGCTCCGTTCAGTCACTTCAAGCCTGCGTGGAGAGCGGGCTGGGGGGTGCTGGGGCTGATTAAAAAGCCAAAATCTTGATCAGAGAGAACCTGACGATGCAAGGTTGGTGTCTTACCCATCTACCCTGTGTCACTGCCAGCTGACGTGCCCTAGGATGAGCCACTTGAATGGTAGCACTTAGTCCTTTGCCTCTGGTTTTAATTTAAGTCTGATTTCTCAGCGACCTGCCAAGGATGTGCTCGGAGTCCCTGGCCCCAGGGCTGAAGCCAACCTGTCTTACACAGCAGCAATAACCTAGAGACTTAGGCCCGTCTCACGTCGATGCAGTGTTTTATCAATAAGCTACACAAGCGTTGCCAAAGCTGAGACTCAGAGGTGTCGGAGGAGCCTGGGAGCGGGGCTGCTGGCCACAGTCCCTGCTCCAAACGTCTCGAGTGCCATTCCCCACCGTGAAAATCCTTGTCGTTTGCTCCTAACGCTTTTTACCAGATCCGGGGTTCGAATGGAGACTTCTCACGACCCTCACGGTTGGGTGCAGAGCTGACTGCTGGGGAAGGTGGTGATTTGCCCAGGTCCTGGCTGAACAGCCCACCCGCTTCCACCGATGGAGATGGAGGATGGCTCCGGGCATCCGAAGGAACCGCGACGAACGGGACAGCGAGGCCCGGGGCTGAGGTACCACAGAGCCAGCCCACACAACGCTGCTGGACACAGAATTGTGCTCACACAACAAAGGATGGTGCCTGCAGAGGTCATCTCACTCCCAACTTCACGGTGCCCCCTTCCAGCAGCCACATTAAGGGTTCATCTTGGCCTTCACCTCCCAGTTTCACGCTCCCTTCCTTTCCCCTTTGCAGGTGCTTGTGTTGCTGATCTCGGTGGCTTTGCCATCGCTCTCCGGCGAGGGCAAGCCCTCCGTAGCCTCATCCTTTGTTCTCTTGATCTCTGTGGGGCGCTGGATTACTTTGTAAATATTTAAACTCTGCTTCTGTGGTTTCATAATCCTGACGGTAGGGGAAATAAACTTATTTCTGTGGATGTCTCCAAGTGCCACATCTCTTCTTGTCGAGACTCTTTCCTCCTGTTGGAAGCAGGGTTGGTGTTCCCCAGCCCCAAGGCACCGTGTCTGGCTGCCTGCAGGAGCCAGACCCCAGCCTGCTGGTGGGAAGGGAGATTTTGGGAGTAGAAGAAACCCAATTGCTGCAGCATGGGAAGCATTGGAAGGCTTTAATGTCGGGTCTTAAGCCAGGGAGCTGCTGAGGGCCTTTGTTTCATTTGGGAGCAGAAGGGGCTCTGCCCTTGTGCTTTGCTGATCCCGAATCCTCTGCGTGGCTCTGGGCAGGGGGGAGCTGAGTGCTTTGGGGAGCAGGATGCATTTTTAAAAGATAAAATCCCTCTTGCAGGTTGATCCCGTTGAGCTTTTCCCTTTCCCCAGTCTGAAGTCTCCGCTGTCTGTATTATCAGAGCCTGGGGTCCTTTCCCCTGCCAGCGCTGAGTCCCCAGCTTCCCTTTCCCTGCCAGCTGCTGGGGGCTGCCGGGGGCTATGGAGCAGTGGAGAGCGGGTGGGATGTGGAGACCCGGCCTCCTTCTCCCCTGTCCCAGCAGGACACCGCTGCCTGCGCTGGGAGCCAGGGGAGTGCTGTAACGATTGCTAATGCAGGAGCGATTCTCCCTTACATCTGATACCCAGAGGCCAAAGCTGCGCGGTGGAGGGAAGGAGATCAGCCTTAAAATCAGGCCGTGTATGGGGCTCGGGGATTTGACGGCGCAGCCATCTTACAAAACACCACCTGGATCCCCTCCTGCTCAGCCCTGAACCGCGCTGCTCCTGCAGCTGCGTTGACTCCAGCCCCTGCTTTGGCTCCGGGGCTGCGAAACGGCAGCAGGAGGGGATGGCAGGCGGCCCCCGAGGGGTTTATCCCGCTCCTGGTCCTGCAGCGCAAGGGGAGGATGTGAAGCCCCCCAGGAACGTGCCCTGCAGGGTCCCCGCTCGCCTCCTGAGCATGCGGGGTTTTTCTAACCCAATTCTGCACCTGGGGAGCTGCAGGGAACCCGGCGAGGTGCGGGGGAGCTGAGCCGCAGGGTTCGGGTGGTGATATTTGGGGATTATCTGGAAGCAGCCAGTCTGAATGTGCCGAGAGAGTCACACCCGGGCGCGCAGGGTGCTCACGGCTCTGTGGTCACAGCAGGAGGCTGGAGCCTCATTTTTC